>NC_057798.1:621519997-621541452 GCF_018294505.1 Triticum aestivum
GCGGCGTCGCGCTGGCGGGGGAGGCAGGCAGACGAGCTGGTGGCGTGGCGCTCCGGCCGTGCGCGCGCGCCGGCCACACGCCTGGCCGACTGGCGCCAGGAGGACGACGGCGGTGGTGGGCTGGGCTGGCTTGCTGGGCCGGCCAGCTGGCTGGGCCGCACAGTGGAGGAGCCCAGGTAAGTTTTTCCCCTTTTTTTCTATTTCTGTTTTATTTAATGTATATCTGCAACTTTGTTGAATTTAATAAAATACCTAGGCAACTTCAAAAATCACCAAACTATTCCTGGCCCATAGTTGGATTATTTCCAACATGAAACATTTTAGTTTGGAGATATTTGAGCATTTAAATATTTTATATAATTTTAAATGCCCAAATTCAAATATTTATGATTTAATTCAAAAACCTTAGGATGGCCTAGGAAAATGTGCACCACTTTTGGCAGAGGTTCTGAACCAAGACAAAAATGATGGGCATTTTAGGAGGGCATTTCAGGTTCATTGAAAAATTATTTTAGTAACCCTAGTTGGTTTCAGAGGGGACTGGGGGTTCTGTCATCCCCATTTCAAGTTTCTGATGAAAAAGTAAACATGATGCAACACTCTAATGCATGACTAGCTAGGGTGTGACAACTCACCCCCACTCAAAAGAATCTCGCCCCGAGATTTGGGTTCCTCCGGGAAGAAGGCGGGATACTCGAGTCGAAGACGATCCTCCCTTTCCCAAGTTGCTTCATCCTCAGAATGGTGCGACCATTGAACTTTGAGAAACTTGATATTATGACGTCGGGTGGTACGTTCGGCCTGATCGAGGATACGAACGGGGTACTCTCGATATGTAAGATTATCTTGAAGATCAAGCGTTTCGTGGTCCACTTCACGGATAGGATCCGAGAAGCAACGCCTGAGTTGAGAAACGTGGAAGACATCGTGAACTCTGGAGAGGTGCGGAGGTAGTTCCAGCTGGTAGGCAACTTCTCCTCGTTTGGCAAGAATGCGAAAAGGTCCAATGTAACGAGGAGCCAATTTGCCTTTGATACCGAAACGATGGGTTCCCTTCAGAGGGGTGACCCGAAGATAAGCCTTCTCGTCAACCTCGAAAGTCATAGCCTTATGTTTTCGGTCATATTGACTCTTTTGACGAGATTGGGCTGTTTTCAACTTTTCACGAACGATACAAACTTGTTCTTCTGCTTCCTAAATCATATCCGGGCCAAAGAATTGTCTTTCCCCGGTCTCTGACCAGTTAAGGGGTGTTCGACATCGTCGTCCATAGAGAACTTCAAAAGGGGCTTTACCCAAGCTAGATTGATAGCTGTTGTTGTAAGCGAATTCGGCAAATGGAAGGCACTTCTCCCAGTCCATTCCGAAAGAGATAACAGAGGCTCGAAGCATGTCTTCTAGAATTTGGTTGACGCGTTCCACTTGACCACTCGACTGAGGGTGGAAGGCGGTGCTAAAGGAGAGACGAGTCCCCATAGCATTTTGGAAACTTTCCCAAAATCGAGAGGTGAAAAGACTTCCTCGATCCGTGTTGATTTCCAAAGGAACACCATGGAGAGACACTATTCGGGAGATGTACAAATCTGCCAGCTGACTAGCGGTTATACTCTCACGAACAGGTAAGAAATGAGCTACTTTGGAAAGA
Organism: Triticum aestivum; assembly: GCF_018294505.1. Lineage (NCBI taxonomy): Eukaryota > Viridiplantae > Streptophyta > Magnoliopsida > Poales > Poaceae > Triticum > Triticum aestivum. Next base: position 621,521,643 of record NC_057798.1, read on the forward strand.
CGATCGACCACGACGAAAATAGCATTATTCCCTCTCTTGGTCCTGGGAAAACCGGTAATGAAATCCATACCAATTTTATCCCATTTCCATTCAGGAATAGCTAAGGGTTGAAGGGTGCCAGCAGGCCGTTGGTGCTCTGCTTTTACACGACGACAGACGTCGCAATTTGCAATATACTGAGCAATTTCCCTTTTCATCCTAGTCCACCAGAACCTCTGGCGTAGGTCCTGATACATTTTAGTACTACCGGGATGAATAGTGAGAGGAGATTCATGAGCCTCCTTAAGGATCAACTGCCGTAGATGCTGGTTCTTGGGAACCACTAGACGGTTCTCAAAGTACACAACACCATGATCATTTGTGGAGAAACAACTAGCACCTCCTCTAGCAATGTTCTCTTTGATTTTAGATATTCCCTTATCTCGCTTTTGGGCAGCGATGATTTGATCCGTAAGAGTAGGTTTTGCTACCAAGGTGGAGAGAAAACCTTGAGGAACAATGTGAAGGTTAAGCTTCCGAAATTCCTCATGGAGAAGCGGTTGACTTTGTTGTAACATCAGGTTGTTACAATAAGATTTACGACTTAACGCATCAGCCATGACGTTGGCTTTCCCTGGGGTGTAGGTTATTCCTAAGTCGAAGTCTGTGATCAATTCAACCCAATGTCTCTGCCTGAGATTCAAATCCGGTTGGGTGAAAATATACTTTAGACTTTGGTGATCAGTGAATATCTCGCAACGATTACCGAGGAGGTAATGTCGCCAGGTCTTAAGTGCATAGACTACGGCTGCAAGCTCTAGATCATGAGTAGGATAATTCTCCTCATGTGGGTGCAATTGCCGTGAAGCGTAAGCAATTACGTGTCGATCTTGCATAAGAATGCAACCTAGTCCTTATCGCGAGGCGTCGCAGTAGATAACAAAGTCCTTGGAGAAGTCTGGCGGTACCAGAACGGGAGCAGAGGTCAGGCGTCTTTTCAGTTCCTGAAAGCTGTGCTCACATTGTGGAGTCCATTCGAACTTCTTATCTTTCTTGAGGAGTTCGGTTAGAGGTTTGGCAACCTTGGAGAAGTTCTCGACAAAGCGACGGCAATAGCTCACTAAACCTAGAAAACTCCGAACTTGCTTGACCGATTCAGGTGGAGTCCAATTAAGAACGGCTTGAACTCGCTCAGGGTTAACAGCAATACCTTTACCAGATATTACATGACCCAGATAGGTCACTTCTGACAACCAGAATTCACATTTCGAAAATTTGGCATAAAGGCGATGCTCTCGAATTTTCTTCAACACTAGCCTTAAATGTTCGGCATGTTCTTCCTCGTTCTTGGAGTAGATGAGTATATCATCGAGATAAACTACGACGAATTTATCCAAATACTCCATGAAGATTGAGTTCATTAACCGAGAAAAGGTGGCTGGAGCGTTGGTTAAACCGAAGGACATGACGGTGTACTCGTATTGGCCATAACGAGTAACAAAGGCCGTTTTAGGAATGTCCCCGTTTCTGATTTTGATTTGATGGTAGCCCAACCTCAAATCCATCTTGGAGAAGACTGAGGATCCAGCGAGCTGATCATACAGATCGTTGATCCTGGGAAGTGGATATTTGTTCTTGATTGTGACCAAATTGACAGGTCGGTAATCTACAACCATCCGGTCCGTACCATCCTTCTTCTTGACGAATAGGACGGGGCAAGCCCACGGTGATGAACTAGGGCGGATGAAACCCTTTTTCAAGGATTCATCGAGTTGTTTCTTAAGCTCGGCTAGTTCTAGTGGTGCCATCTTATAAGGTCTTCTAGCAATCGGAACGGTTCCGGGGATGAGGTCGATTACGAACTCAACATCCCTGTCAGGTGGAACACCTGGCAATTCCTCTGGAAAGACATCCGGGAAGTCACGGACTACCGGCACGTCCTCAAGGTCTGGCAAAGGGCTGGCGTTAAGAGAATATAATTGTCGCTTGGCTATTCGGGTCAAGACATTGACTATCTTCCCCGAAGGATGGGTGAGTTGAACAGTCCTAGAGAAGCAATCAATTTTGGCTTGATGAGCTGACATCCAGTCCATACCCAAAATGATATTAATATCTGAAGATTTAAGGGCTATCAAAGACGCGAGGAAAACAAGTCTATCGACTTGGATTTCATTTCCAAAACTTACCCTAGAGGTCTGCCATCTAGACCCAGGGGTAGAAATTTCCATAGTGGATGGCATGTCACAGAATGCAACGTTATGCAAACGAGCATAATTTTCGGATATAAAAGAATGAGAGGCTCCTGTATCGAAAAGAACAGATGCCGGGTGGCAATTTACAAGAAGCGTACCGAGAACGACGTTGGGATCCTCTTGAGCTTCTTCGGCAGAGATACAGTTAACATGGCCACGTGAAGCGGTGACCGGCTTGGCGTGGAACACTTTCCCTGTCGGCTTGCCACGGCCAACAGCTTTAGCAGATTGATTGGGGTTGGTCTGGGGACACTCACGCATATAGTGACCAGATTCCCCACACTTGAAACAAGTCACGGAACTGGTACGTGGAGGAGCATTGTTGGTTGGACCTCCATAGGGCTTGGCTGGTGCAGACTGTTGAACGGGGCGAGGCGCCTGGAAAGATGGCCTCGGTGTGAACCTGGGTGGCAGGGCGGTGTTGGGTACCCACACGCGGCGCTTCTGAGGACCAGCACCGGATGAGGAACCCATATCACGGCCATGCTTGCGTGTTGCGTCATAGTTAGTCTGACCAGTTTCAGCACTGATGGCTTTGTTGACAAGCTTCTGAAAAGATGTGCACTCATGCAGACGGAGGTCGCGGCGAAGCTCAGGACTAAGGCCCTTACGGAACCTTGCTTGCTTCTTGGCGTCAGTAGACACTTCCTCAGTTGCATATCGGGCGAGATTACCAAACTCCCTGCTATAGGCATCCACGGAAAGTCGGCCTTGGGTGAAACTGCAAAATTCTTCACGTTTACGGTCCATGAGACCCTCCGGAATATGATGTTCACGGAAAGCCTCGCTGAACTCAGCCCAAGTAGTGACATGGCCCGCTGGGCGCATAGCTCCATAATTCTCCCACCATAGACTGGCGGGGCCTTCAAGATGATATGCAGCAAAGGTGACCTTGTCAGCCTCAGCTACTAGCGCGGAACGCAGCTTGTGAGAGATACTGTGAAGCCAATCATCAGCGTCGAGAGGCTCGACGGAGTGGTGGAACGTGGGTGGATGCAATTTGATAAAATCACTGAGTGACACCACGTTAGCCCGCTGATGGTGTGCTGTATTGTGTTCAATACGCTCCAACAAACGGTTGGTCTCCCGCTTGTTTCTCTCAGCTTCCATCATAACCTCGGCTAGTGAAGGAGGATGACGCAGATTTGTATCCCTGACTTCACTGCCTTCGGCCTGCTCTTGGGAAGCAGGGTTAGCGCGCGTGTTGACCATCCTAGGTAATCAAGACAATGTTTTAGTCAGGATGATAAAATTCCGACATAGGATACATAATGTAAGGAATAAGTCGGAATGCAAGATGATCATCCGTATGACATGGTAGATACAGAAACTGCTTCTTTACTCCATCGTCATACACACCATACAGGGTTTAGTACAAGACCAAACAAAGTACTATTACGGTGAAAAGAGGATTACATCTCATCGGAGGCATTCCAAGCTCCTATACATTATTTTTCTACATCTCCGGAAAGAGTACAAACTAGGTCATATCCCACGAGTCACGCAGGACGATAGACGACACAGCTAGTGCGAACTAGTGATACTACCACTAACTCAGACCGATCCGTAGTAGTCCTCGTAGAAGTCACCTCCATAGCCTGGAAGTTCAACATGATCATCCGGAAACAGACGGTCTCGCGGAGCTCGTGGACCATAGGGGCTAGGATGAGGCGTTGGACCAACAGACGGTGGCCTGCGGGGACCGCGAGGTAGGGTGATGCCTCCTACATCACGCCAAACCATCACGTCCGGCAGAGCAGATCTCATAGGATAGAGATCGCGCATATCCGAATATCCAGCTTGCACCGCCGGTGCGAACCGAGTCAAAGTGGCCCAGTGGTCAGCACGGGTATTGAAGAGCTCTAACCTTAAGGCCCGATTTTCACGGTCCTTATCCTCGAGCATCTCAGCAGTGGTGCGAGTCCGTGAATCCTCCTGAGTGGAGTCAGCATAGATAGCCTGGAGATACCCTTGTGCTCCCGGAAGTGATCCTGGCATATACCGGAAGTCAGAGTCCCAAAATAAACTAGATCTGACTCGCATAATGGTCATCATAGAGTAGGCGGCGTCCTGCACAGCCATCTCAATAGTAACCCCGAGTCCATAGGAGCAGTGAAGAGGCTCGGTGGATCCAGGATAAGATGGAAATATCCTGACAGTGCAAAGATACTGGCTCTGATTAAAATCTCGGAATTGCTCTTCGACCGTGTACTCGGGATACCAGCGGTATCCAGCCTCAGTCATTACCCTGACCAACTTGGCAGTATGGCCGGGTACATCTAGACATCGAGTCAGGCGAACCACTTGATTGAGGTCGCGAGCGGCCATCTGAAAGCATAATCATAATGCAAAGGCATTAGAATTTCTAGCAAAATTTCGGCAGCATAACAGCTGTAAATGCTCAAAAAGGATTTTGAGACATTTGACAAAGGATTTCGTACACACTCAACATCATCATATCAAAGTTCTGAAACCATTCTGGCAACATAATGTGGTAGTAGAACTGAACTAGGCTTGTAACCCTCAAACTTATAAGGTACTACTGATTAGTAACTCGTGATCCTGATAGAGAGAACAGATCCTAATTCCTTAACCCCCGGTGGAAGAATGGACTGACTCAGATCAGAATGTCATAAGGTATAAGGAGTAAAAAGAGCCTTACGTTCCATCCCACAAACAATTCCCCTACATATAACTAAAGAATTTCTAGACTCAACATCGACCAGTTTGGCTTGGAGAACCTACAGGCAGTCCGGCTCTGATGCCAACGCTGTCAGGATCCCGACTCGATGTCACATCGATCTAGCCGGTAACACCTCATATCACTTTGCGGCCTCACGCACGGTATTCCCACGGGTGTCGTCTTACCTTTTCCCGGGACCGTTTGCGCCTTTTGGCTCACGTATATGATAGTGTCGCTAGCATCCAGATGATAAGGAGCCCGGGCTGACATGACTAGTCGTAAACCCAAAGTGGCACTGACTTACAGGGACAGGCATCCATGACCCAGCTTCGAACGTGTCGGTCATCAGCAAGTGGGTCCGGGCTGTAGCACTGGGCTAGCAGGACTCCGGTAAACCGGGCTGTAGCGGGCTAGCAGGACTCCGGTACTCAAAGCGTGACATTTCCCCGAAGGGACAGACACAGGAACGAAGAAGGACACATGCCGGCCAGCCTAAGTGTTCCAGAGCAGTAGCAAGCTACCATGGCTCAGCGGTAACACTAGGAGACATTTCCCGGTAAGAGAGGCTACTAAAGATAAACAACTAGATAGTCAGATCCCACACATACCAAGCATTTCAATCATACACACAATATGCTCGATATGTGCAAATACAACGAAGCATCACAACATGACTCTATGACACAAGTACTTTATTTAAGGCTCAGGGAGCCATACATAACATACACAAAGGTACGGGTCTCACGACCCACATACAAGTCATACAGTCATACAAACCAGCAGCGGAAGTAACTTGTCTGAGTACAGACAACTAGTAAAATAAAAGAGGCTTGGAAAGCCTAGCTATACTACGTGGTCCTTCACAAGCTCAGGGTCACCACCTGGGTCTTTAGCCTACTCGTTGATGTCAACGTCTACATAGAACCCATCAGAAGGGGTTGCAGCGTCTTCTGTAAAAATGTAGATTATAGCAACATGAGTACAAAGGTACTCAGCAAGACTTACATCAGATCCTACATACATGCATAGTATCAAGAAGGGTTGGTGGAGTTATTGCAGCAAGCCAGCTTTGACTCTTGGCTAGGCTATCCTACGATACTACAACTTGAAATGGTTTTGCGCACACGAGTCCACTACTCACCACTTCAATACACTACCGAGGATCCACCTCCGTCTTCCTACCGAAGAGCCATCCTCGGCACTCACACTTATCTTGAGGCTTTTAGTAGTTTCCATTTACTTGTCTATGAACTGTATAGGCAACCAAGTAGTCCTTTACCGCGGACGCGGCTATTCGAATAGATCATGTTAACCCTGCAGGGGTGTACTTCCTCATACATGTTTCCACCACTTAGCGTCTGCACACGACATGTGCTCAGCAGACTTCAAGCGAAAACCGACGTGGGTGTAGACCACGACCTACCTAAACACTTAAGCCTCTAGTCCAGGTTTATCGCCTATTCAGGTTCCATCCGCAGGGAGTCCGGCCGAGGTTTCCCATACGGCCCCGAATGATGTGAACAGGGTTCCCGAGATACCTAACGGGTATTCGGTACACCCGGCCACGTACCTACCGCATCACAGCCCACCCCTACGGTCAGCGCTGTCCACGGCCTCCAGTAGGCTACAAACACCAGAAACTACTTGCAACTCCTGGACAGAGAGCTAGGGTGAATAAGAAGTCGAGCGGGGTCATATTTCAGGGCCCAATGCATGGTAGTAGCTGTATCTTAAATCACATATACAGATCTCAGTGCTTAAGGTCGGCTTCAATGAAACAACCCACCATGTACTCCTACATGGCCTCTCATCGATACCTTTACCAAATCGTGTTCACCACACCACTCTCATTACCGACATAAACATTTCACTCTAGCCCATCACCAAGATGAACCAGACCTGACACGACTCTAAGCATAGCAGGCATAGCAAGGTAGGAACAACACATACACATGGCTCAATCAACTCCTACACATGCTAGTGGGTTTCATCTAGTTACTGTGGCAATGACAGGTCATGCAGAGGAAATGGGTTCAACTACCGTAGCACCCAGCAGTTTGAATCGCGTTGTCTTAATGCAGTAAAAGAGAGCAGGAGCGAGAACATGGGATTGTATCGATATGATCAAATGGTTGGTTGCTTGCCTGATGGTTCGATGCACTGATACGGTTCTTCGTTAGGGTAATCACGGTACTCCTCGGAGGCAGAACCTGTCGTAAAGGACATCGATACACAAGCATCACCAAACAATGTGCAACAATATGATGCATGCATGAAACATGGCAATATGAGTGTGTTGGGCTAATGCAACTAGAACCAGAAGGGTTTGAACAAATTTGAATCAAAGATTCAAATTTCAAACTCAAACATGGCCTTTTAAAGTGCTTTTACTTGTTCTGCTTAAAACATCAATTTAACTTGTTTGATCATGCATGAAAATAGTACAGATGGATAGATTGGATTTTTCTGATCATTTTTCATATATAATTTGTCCAATTTGGAGTTACAGAATAAAAGTTATGAATTTTTGAAGTTTAAATAATATTCTGGAATTTCCTATATTAGAATAATTCCAGAAAATCATTATTGCGTCAGCCTGACGTCAGTGTGATGTCAGCAGGTCAACGGAACACGTCAGGGTCAAACCTGACAGTGGGTCCCGCATGTCAGGGTGATTATTTTAATTAAAGTTTAATTAAAACTAAACCTGTTTAATTAACAGGGCTGGGCCCCACCTGTCATTGACTCAGGGGAGTCAACCAGGGCCCACCCGTGGTCAAAGTCAAAGTCGGCTGCCGGCGTTTAGCCGCCGGCGAGGCCGACGCGGCGGCGGGAGTGGTTTTGGTCATTTCGGCCACCAAATGGGCCGCGGAGACCATCGGAGTGGAGCTGAGGACAAACCGCAGCTCTTGGTGGAGTCCGTTGGGGTCGGGGTGGCCGGAGTCGATGGCGGCGAGCTCGGCTGCGGCTGCCGGAGTTCGGGTGCGGTCGGAATCGACGTTGCAGGGGGTTTGGGGAGGCGTTAGTGCGCGCTGCGTGCTCCTGGTGAGGTGGGGAGCATGATAGTGCGCTCGGTTGGGTGCTACGGTGACCGTGGCCACGACGGCGACATCGCCGGTGGCGTGGAGCTCTCGGCCAAGGTGGGGCTAGGGCCTAGAGGTCGAAAGAGACCAGGGGAGAAGGGGGAAACGATCCGGGGGCTCACCGCGGAGCTGCAGGGATGGTTAGTGGGCTCGGGGACGCGCTGGAGACGGCGAATTCGACGGCGATGACGGTCGGAGCCCGAAGAGGGGAACGGCGACGTGGCGGCGATGCAGGGCTTCCGGGGAGCTGTGGAGCGGTGGGGAGGAAGAGGGGGTCGTGGCGGAGCTTCTGAGCTAGTCGGGGGAGCGAGGGGTGGCCGGAGACGGCTGCTGTGGCGAACGGCGGCGACGGTGGTGTTCGGCCGTGTGAGAGAGAGAGAGGGAGCAGCACGGGAGAGAGAGGGGGATAAGGCCAGGGGATCGGGGCGGCACCGAGAAGAAGCGCCGCGGTGTCGCGCTGGCGGGGGAGGCAGGCAGACGAGCTGGTGGCGTGGCGCTCCGGCCGTGCGCGCGCGCCGGCCACACGCCTGGCCGACTGGCGCCAGGAGGACGACGGCGGTGGTGGGCTGGGCTGGCTTGCTGGGCCGGCCAGCTGGCTGGGCCGCACAGTGGAGGAGCCCAGGTAAGTTTTTCCCCTTTTTTCTATTTCTGTTTTATTTAATGTATATCTGCAACTTTGTTGAATTTAATAAAATACCTAGGCAACTTCAAAAATCACCAAACTATTCCTGGCCCATAGTTGGATTATTTCCAACATGAAACATTTTAGTTTGGAGATATTTGAGCATTTAAATATTTTATATAATTTTAAATGCCCAAATTCAAATATTTATGATTTAATTCAAAAACCTTAGGATGGCCTAGGAAAATGTGCACCACTTTTGGCAGAGGTTCTGAACCAAGACAAAAATGATGGGCATTTTAGGAGGGCATTTCAGGTTCATTGAAAAATTATTTTAGTAACCCTAGTTGGTTTCAGAGGGGACTGGGGGTTCTGTCATCCCCATTTCAAGTTTCTGATGAAAAAGTAAACATGATGCAACACTCTAATGCATGACTAGCTAGGGTGTGACAGTAGGAGTCGTTTCCCAGCACCTTGCTGATAATGAAGGGGCCCTCCCAAGGCGCCAACAGCTTGTGCTGGCCGACTGTTCGCTAGATTAGACGGAGCACAAGGTCACCCTCTTGGAAAGATCTTGGCCTGACCTTCCTGTTGTAGTATCGGCGCAGACTCTGCTGGTAGATGCTGGACGGCTGAGTGCCAACAACCGGCCCTCTTCCAGCAGATCGACGCCGTCTTGACACTATTGCGACTTGGACAAGGGCGGCTGGGCTGGGAGGCGGCGGGTTGGAGTACGCAGCCGCTTGCTGACCTGACAAAGTCCCCGGGCTGACTGGAGCAGTCCCCGGGCCGAGTTCTGGAGTCTTTGGTCTGGTCGCCGCAGTCCCCGGGCCGGCTTTGACTGCAGCGCTCTTGGAGTCGGATCCGACTTCTTTGGGTGGAGCCGGCACAAAGATTGAGTCTGACTCTGGTGAAGGCTTGATAGATGGCTTGAGGAGGCGCCGAAGGGCGACGCCGGATGGTATTGCTTGGCGGGTGGAGCCGATTCGTGCCAAGGCGTCTGCTTGGTCGTTGTCGTTCCTTGGCACGTGGAGGAACTCGCACCCCTCGAAGTATCCGCTGAGTTGTTGCACAAGGAAGCGGTAGCTCGCCATGTTTGCGTCCTTGGCGTCCCAATCACCAGATGATTGCTGGACCACCAAGACAGAGTCACCATAACACAGGATCCGGCGAATGCCGAGTTCTTTGGCAAGCCGGAGCCCATGAATGAGCGCCTCATACTCGGCCACGTTGTTGGAGGTGGCAAATGGATCTACAGCGCATATTTGAGCTTATCGCCTTTGGGGGAAGTGAGGACGATGCCGGCTCCCAAGCCAGTGCGCATCTTGGAGCCGTTGAAATGCATCCGCCAATGGGTGGAGTCGGGCGCTGGTGGCAGGTACTGGGTCTCGGCCCAGTCGACGAGGAAATCGGCCAGTGCTTGCGACTTGATGGCGGTGCAGGGCTGGTAGTAGATGGTGTAGGGAGCCAGGTCGATGGCCCATTTGGCCACTCGGCCAGAAGCATCTCGGCTTCCGATGATCTCGGCTAGTGGGGCTGTGCAAACCACAGTGATTAGATGCTCCTGGAAGTAAGGCTTCAATTTCTTGGTGGCAAAGTGCACGCCATAGCACATCTTCTGGTAGTGGGGGTAGTTCTGCTTGGAGGCCGACAGTACTTCGCTCAGGTAATATACCGGTCTCTGGACAGGTAGCACCTTGCCTTCCTCCTTGCGCTCGACTACAATGACTGTGCTGACTACCCGGCTGGTGGCGGCAATGTATAGGAGCATGGGATCTTTGGTAGTCGGAGCCGCCAGCACAGGGGGGTAGTCAACATTTTCTTCAGTTGGAGAAAAGCCTCGTCCGCCTTGGGAGTCCATTCGAAAAAGGTCGTCTTTTTCATGAGCTGATATAAGGAGAGAGCCTTCGCGCCCAGCCGACTGATGAATCGGCTGATGGACGCCAAACAGCCGGTGAACTTTTGCACATCTAACAGTCGTCTGGGTGCTTCCATCCTCTCGATGGCCTTGATCTTCACAGGGTTGCACTCTATGCCGCGTTCAGAGACCAGGAAACCAAGGAGCTGGCTGGCTGGTACTCCGAAGACGCACTTCTCGGGGTTGAGCTTGATCTGGAATCGGCGCAGGTTCTCAAAGGTTTCCTTGAGGTCTTCCAACAGTGTTCCACATTTTTCTGTCTTCACCACCACGTCATCCACGTAGACATGGGCATTTCTGCCGAGTTGCTTGAGGAGGCACTTCTGCATGCAACGCTGAAAGGTGGCGCCGACATTCCTCAAGCCAAACATCATGGTCAGGTAGCAGAAGGCACCAAACGGTGTGATGAAGGCGGTCTTCAGTCTATCAGCCGGGTTCAGCTTGATCTGGTGATATCCAGAATATGCATCTAAGAAACTCAATAGCTCGCATCCGGCTATGGAGTCTATCACCTGATCAATCCTCGGCAGAGCGAATGGGTCCTTGGGACATGCTTTATTGAGGCTTGTGTAGTCGATACACATCCGCCACTACTTGTTCTTCTTCAGCACCAGTACTGGGTTTGCTAGCCACTCTGGGAAAAACACTTCCATAATGAAGCTGGCTGCCAGGAGCTGGGCTATTTCTTCTCCAACAACTCTTCTCTTCTCTTCTGACAGGCGGCGCAAGGGCTGCCTGACGGGCTTCACATCAGACCGGACATGTAACTTGTGCTCTGCGAATTCCGTCAGTACACCAGGCATGTCTTTAGGGGACCATGCGAAGATGTCTCGATTCTCATGGAGGAAATTGACGAGCTCGCCTTCCTATTTGCTGTCAAGGTTTGTACCCATGACAGCGTACCTCTCTGGGTGCTCCGGGTCCAAAGGTATCTTCTTCGTTTCTCTGGCCGGCTTGAATGATCCTTCTGCTTCCGACTCCTTGGGGTCGGGCGACATCTCGGGCTGCTTGCCGGCCATCACCACAACCCGATCAAGAAGCCGCTTCTCAGCCGCGATCATCAAGGACTCGGCCAACCGACTGCTTTCGGCCGCGCAAGCGGACGACTTTCTGTAGTCGCCGGCTACGGTTAGAATTCCCTTGGAACTCAGCATCTTCATCTTGAGGTAGGCGTAGTGGGGGACTGCCATGAACTTGGCCAAAGCAGGTCGGCCAAGCAATGCATGGTGCGGGCTTTCGAGGTCCACCACTTCAAACCAAACTGGCTCTCGGCGGAAATGATCTTTCTCCCCAAAGAGGACGTCTATCAGGATTTTGCCGATGGGTGAGAAGGAAAGGCCAGGAACAATGCCATGGAACACAGTCCGGCTGCTCTGAAGTTGTCTTCGCTTGATTCCTAACCTCTCCATCGTATTCTTGTACAAGATGTTGATACTGCTGCCTCTGTCTATCAGCACTCGCGAGAAACAAGTGGCCCACCTATCTGTGGCAAGTGTGGCGCCTAAGACCAAGGCGTAGGAGCCCGGATTCAGCATCACCTCTGGGTGATCAGCTCTGCTCCAACTGATAGGCCTTTTGGACCAGTGCATGAACTCTAGAGTGCTTGACGCGACTGCGTTCACCTCTTGCTGCTACTGGCGCCTGCTGCGTCGATCGTCAGCCACACTAGTGAACACCACATAGGCTCCATGCTCATCTGGGAACTCATCTTGTATTGCATCGACTGGCCTGACAGCCGGCTGCTGGGGCGGCGGTGGAGGAGGCGGCCCAGCAGGTGGGGGAGGGAGTAGGCCGTCTCCCTTAGCGATTCTGGTCAGCCAGTGGCATTTCCGGGTGGTGTGGTTCGACGGCTTCGCGCCGCTGTGGAACTTGCAGGGGCCATCCAGGGTCTGCTCGTAGGAGAAGGCCGGCAACCAGTTGGACTTGCCGCCTTTCTGTCGCTTCGTCGGAGGCTGCCCCTCCGGCTGTTGGTCTTCGACTGTTGCCACTTGCCGGCTGTTGGAAGCCGGCTGCGGAGCCTATAGCCGACTGGTGTCCACAGCCGGAGTTCTTGGAGCCTGAGGGGCGACTTTGCCAGTCGCGCTAACTTGAATCTCCGCCTTCATGGAGGAGTCGGCCGTGGTGTACTTGTCTGCTGTGATCAGCAGCTCATCGAGGGTCTCCGGCTCGTCGCAGAGGAGCTTGTGCTTGAGGAGGGTGCCTTCTCTGCACCCGGCAGTAAAGTACTCGATAGCCTGCACCTCGTGCACGACCTCGCAGGAGTTCTGAAGCTCGGCCCAGCGCGTGAGGTAGTCGCGAGTGGACTCGTCGGGGCCTTGCACGCTCAAGGAGAGTTGGCGAGGCTTGGGAGGTCACTTGTACGTGCTCGTGAAGTTGCGGACGAAGGCCTCGGTGAAGTCGACCCAGCTGTTGATGCCACGGGGCTTCAGACTGTTCAACCATGTCCGGGTCGTGCCCCGGAGCATGAGCGGAACATATCTTACGGCAACACGCTTGTTGCCGTTCGCTATATTGACGGCTGTGGAGTAGTCAATCAGCCAGTCCTCCGGCTTTACGGTGCCGGTGTATTTGGGCGTGTCTCGGGGGAGCGTGAACCCTTTGGGAAAAGGCTCATCTCAGATGAGGGGTCAGAAACAGGGAGGACCCAACTCGTCCTCTTCTTCCAGCGCCAGGGATCGGTGGAGTCGGTCGATCCGGTGGCGGGCATCATTCTCTCTGACTCTCTCTCGGCGGCCAAGGCGGTCGCCGAGAGTCGGGTGCTCTACGGGTGGTGGGGAGACTCGCCTTTCTCTGCGAGGAGGGGGAGGCAGATAGTCGTCCTGCCGTTACACCACTTTGGGGCGGCCGTCTTTGTCGCGCTCGATGGTGATGCGAGTCCGACTATGGCTGACAGCCGGCTCCTTGTCTTTCTTTCCGTGGACCCCGCCAGTCGGCGCCCGAGACGTCGCGCCTTGATCTTGGCGGGGTGGCGGGTCGTCGTTTTGTCGCCGTGGTGCCTCCGTGCGGCAGCTGGCTTTGTTCTGCGCGGCAGCTGCGTCGAGGAGCTGGTGAACTCGCTCCGTCATCAGGCGGCGCTCTTTTCCCTCGAAGTTGTCAACCTCATCCACCACCGCCTGGGCGGCGCGGATGTTCTCCGCAGGCGTGACATACATAGGGCGATCGACCCCGAACAGATTGGCGATTGCCACGCCGCGTTGCCGGACCGCGCCTAGGCGGCTAGGCCCAGTCGGAGCCGGCGAGCCGCCCACGGCGCGATCCATCTCACGTTGGTGGGCTTCTGACAAGCATCTCATGCTTGCCATCTTCTTCGCGCCCTCGATGAGCTGAAGGCGGCGCGCCTCCAGCGTCTCGGCAGCAGTGTCTCCCGGAATCGGCGCGGTCAGGTCTCGTAGAGCCGCGTCGAGTGGGTCATGAGCTCCCTCACCGGAATGCTCGCCGTGATCGAGGACGAGGACCTCCGTGACGGTTCTTCTGACGCTCCCCGCGCAAGGGAGCCGCTCGTCGTAGACCACCACGTTGGTGGGGAACGTGTCGAGCGACGCGGTGTCGGAGTCGACCAGCATCGGGTCGGTGGATCCTATGGACTCCAGGTCCATGGCAGGCTCGCCGGCGACGTGGAGTTGGTCGAGGTGACCCGCGAGGAGGCTCTCGGGGCCACTCATGCCTGCGTCGGACACGGGCTTATCGGAGAGGCGAACCTCGCCGATAAGCTCGGCGAGGCAGCTGGCCGCGCAGGCGATCTCAGCGTCGTGCAGCGCGTCAGCGCAGGCTCCATCTGGCGTGTCGGGCTGGCTGTGCTCGCCAGGGAGGAAAAGGGTTCCCGTCCAGAGCAGGTCTCCGGACAATGGTGCACCTCGCCCCACAGTGGGCGCCAAATGTCGGGGGTTGGGTACGACATATGCCAAAGGATGGCTTATCATGGTGGGAGCGAGTAGAACTTCGCCGGTGCCCGGAAGCGGGATGAGGCGAAGACATGCACGCCGGCGGATCTTACCCAGCTTCAGGGCTCTCCATGGAGATAACACCTCTACTGCTGCTCTGCGGGGTCTCCGCATGGTCACTATGGCAAAGTGAATACAATGGTGCTCCTAGAGCTGTTTCTGGAGGTAGGAGAGGGCAAGGCTAGCTCTCTCTTTCCTATGTTCCGGGGTCTAGTGCTATATGGACCCGAACCCTTTGCATGGGCTCCCCGAGGGTTTATATAGGCCTACCCCCCAGGGGTACAATGGTAATCCGGCTGGGCGCGGGTCCCAACCGTCTGTCTCTCAGGCCGTCGTCTTCTCCGCCGACTACTGGGGCCCGCCAACTGGCGGGCCCCGCGGAAAGGCCTGGTACTGTAGCGGTGCTTCTAAAGACGCTGGCTTGGTGATGAGGTCATGGCAACAGTGCCGCCGTGGGGCGGGCGTTCACTGTCGCCATTCCCCGTCTTGTCTGATTAATGGCGTGCGGGGCCCGTGGGAGGGGCCGGCCGACTCCAGGGGGCCGACTCCCATGGTCCTGCTTCAGGGCGCTCTTGCCGTCTTCTATTCACCCGCCGACAGGCGGTCCCGTCGTCCTCGGGTCGTACAGGTAGGTGTCGTGGGCACAGTGTGCCGCCCACTGAGGCTGAGGTCAGGGCCGGCATGGCAACAGTGCCGCGCCACGATGGAGATCTCCCGCAATATGGGCGCTGTAGCCATGCTGGTCCTTCGTAGGCAGGGTGAAGACGGCCACGATGTGTTTGTTCCCCGCCCTGTTCATCGCGGCGAAGGCAGGGGTGGTTGGAGTCGTGAGCCGACTACCCTCAGCCGGCTTCTCTGGAAGTCGTCAGTCGAGAGTCGGCTTATCTTGGAGTCGTCCCTGGGACTCAGCATATCTTGGAGCCGTCCCTGGGACTCGGCATATCTTGGAGTCGTCCCTGGGACTCGGCATATCTTGGAGTCGCCCCTGGGACTCGGCATATCTTGGAGCCGTCCCTGGGACTCGGCATATCTTGGAGTCGTCCCTGGGACGCGGCTTGAGGGGCGCAGCCTGTCCCAATGTCTTGAAAGGTTCTGGGGCTCGGGTTAGCCTATCCGTGGCCCATTACTCCGACAAGCGAGTATAAAATTAGCAGATAATACATGATGTGTATATAAATACCTAAATTTTTGTTTCACTTACATGTGTGTATGATCGCAACTCCACTGGAGTCTGCTGCTGGCCCTCTGGGATGGGGCACGGTGGAGTTATCATAGCAGGATGCAGGAGTGGATCACGAGGAGGAAGGAGGGCTGAAGATGGCATCTCTCTTGTTTGCGTCCTTTTTGCTTGAGGTGGTTGTGGAGGCATTGCAATCCTGGTTTTTGTTTGCTCTCTTGTTTTGAGAAGCAATCCATCTACCTTATGTCCCATTCAATTCTGAGTTGTAGCAGCAACATCCAATGGTGGTAGTGTGCAGAGCACTCTTCTCCGTGTGTGTGTTCCTATTGGATTTGTCCTGGGATCTGGTTTAGTTGCTTCCCTTTGGCATTGACGAGGAACACCAGGATAACCTCCAGAGTTACATGCAGGACTTGAAAGAACCCCCTCCTCCATCGGCGTGCTTGGGTGTCTGCTGGTGGATACAAAGAATCTGTGTGGGATTTCTGGCATCACCCAATTAGGTGGAGGCGCAAAATTGCCTCCGTGCGTTTCGGGTGTCATCCAATTTTTGTGTGGAGCAGGTGGTGTGACCCATTGAGGGGGTGGTGCAATGCGTACAGGCTTAGGATTATGTATTTGCTGCTGGGAACTTCTAAGCTTCTTCATGAGTCTCTCGTCTTGCTGACATAAAAGGAAAAATGTTTATTAGCACATAAGTTACATTTGCCTATAACTTTGTAACTAAACTGAGCATTATTCACAGCCTGAACTTCGCATATAAAAGTGGTGTTCGTGTACATATTTTTCCCTAGGACAGGCATCATACTCTATACTGAGCTGAGCATCTGCCAATACTTCTGTACCTGAACTGAGCACACTTCATAGAATGAAACTCATATTCTGTTAATTCTACACTATTTGATTACTTATATGTACCTGAACTGAGCACTATCGACACCCTGAACTTCTTGTTTGCAAAGGGGTAATACTGTCTACAGCTAAAAAAAGATTGAACCTTCATGAGTTTGAATGCTTGAACCACTAGTACATACCAACCTGACCTTCATGTGATCATATGTATGTTTTCTTTTCTCTTTTATTTTTTCACACAACCAGGTACATATCAACCTGAACTCTAGCACACTTAGTAGTTGAACTTCACATGGCTTTTTCACATGTGAATGCAGGCATGGGTTCTTCTGTTTTGTAACCTGGACTGAGGCTCACACACTACCAGAACTTCACATGGCTTTTCGCACTACCAGAACTTCGCATGGCTGTAAGAAAATAACAGACAGAAGGAAGTTCGACCATACCCTGGCTAGAAGTTCGGACAACCTTTTTCCAGCAGTAGATAGGCCACCTTGAGAGCAATTCGTCGGGGAGCTAGGAGAGGAATTCGATGGCAATCCATGTCTTGTAGAGGGCGCGAAGTTCATCTGCACGAAGAAAGAAGGTCAGGCAAGGCAAGATTGAAGAAGAAGGCAAGAACTGGGAGGAAGTTCATCTACTATTGCTGGATTTGAAGGCACCGCCGATGCTACCTCCGCCACGGAGTTGCTCCGTTCGCCGCAGCTTGCGTCGGGGCCGTCATCTGCTCTGTAAAGGCGTCAGGCTATAAGGATGGAAGGAGGATGAGGCTTCCCGGAAGTCCATGGCAGCTTCGCCGCATCCAGGCGACGTGGGCTCCCTCGCACCAGCGTCCGCCGTCACTTGCTCGCCCGTGTCGGTGGTCGGCCAGGAGGTGGGACAGAGGTGTGGCGGCGGATCCAGTCGACCAGGAGCTGGAGACGGAGGGGAGGTGGCGGATTCGGTCAGCCCGGAGCTAGAGACGGGGGGAGTTGCCGGATCCGGTGAAGATCAACGGCGAACCACGGGGGGAGGTCGGGGATCGAGGGGAGGAGCGGCGAGGAGCGGGTCGGCTCGGTATCGGGATCCCGGGATCAGGTTGATCCTGTCGGGGCGGCCTCGAGATCCGTGTGTCAGGCCAGCCCGCCAATTCAGGGAAGTTCGGGAGGGCCCTGTCGGGCCCTGATAGAGGTTGTTGTGATCCAAATAACCATTCTAATCCTGGGATTAGAATAGCATCGTCCTACTAGCTAATTGTTGCATTAATTGTTTTGGTATGTACATATATTAACTCTTCTTTCTTCTTTTACAGCCCTCCGGATCGAGCAAAACTTTGTTAACGAGATGAGGCCCGAAGAAAAAGTTGTGCCAGGATGAAAGGTTCACGATCACAGAAATTGCGCGCGATGGCCAACCGATTGAACCCCTCCGGACCAAGGAAGCATTTTCTGCTCAATGCGGGGGTCTTGTTAGGGATATGATCCCGATCAGCATCCACCAATGGTATAAGCCTAAGAAGGAAGACCCTCAAGTTTCTTATGTCGAAGATAGACAGAAAGATGATCTTTGGACCGCGCTGAAGGAAAATTTCACCCTACCGGCAAAGGAGGATCCGGATAAGCCAGTTATAGAGCCATTGGTCAAGGCTGATGCTCTCAAGAAGATGGCAGGTCTATTCAGGAGGTGGAAGAATGAGTTGAAATCAACGTATGTCAACAAAAACAAGACTCCAGAATTCACCGGCCGATTTGAGAAGATAAGAGATCACTAGGCCAAATTTGTGGCCCATAAGACATCGGAGAAGAGTAAGAAGATGTCAGCGACAAACAAGATAAATGCTGCAAAGAAGGAGCATCACCATCACATGGGGTCAGGTGGCGACCTCAAATCCAGGCCGTTGTGGGACAAGGCTGAGAGAGATACGATTGCTAAAGGGGTCGAACCAGAGACATTGCACTGGCCAGACCGTTCAAGGACTTGGTTCTTTGGGGTTGGGGGAACTTTGGACCCTGAAACAGGGAAGTGTTGTTGGATGGACGAGCAACTTGCAACACCCATCATGAAGCTTTAGGCAGCAATCAAGGCAGTGCAGGAAGGGACGTTCGTTCCCAACAGAGAGAACGACAAGCTCACACAGGCCTTAGGGAATCCTGAGCACCTTGGACGAACATGAGGCACGCCAGGCTCTGTTGCGTGGAAGGTTGGGTTTCCCAACGCAGGCGGTTACAAAACCCAAGAGAGGAGGAGGAAAGTGCAGCCGAGCGAACTGCAGAAGCTTCAGGCAAGGGTATGAAAGCTAGAGGAACAACAAGCTGTTGAGAACCAGCGAGATCCTGCCCAAGCTACCGCGCCATCTTAGCGGAGAAGCAGCATGGCTTCCACTAAGCTCGTTCAGCAGCCTGACTTCACGGGTCCTAGCTACCCCGTGGATGCTACACGGAGTCACACCAGTGCCAGCTTATGATGCAATGGCAGCACCTCAAAGTCAAGGCGACTGTCGGCTCTGTGTTCCCTCCTGAACCCGACGCAACTTTTCACTGACTTCCAATTCCACAAGGCTATGCTGTTGTGATGGTGGATGAAATAACGGAGGGATTTGAGGAGCTCCAGCTTGACCACCCTACAGGTGAAGGGGAGACTCAGCTGGGTCTTGCTCTGAAGACTCCATGTCTATGGCGGAAGGAGCACATCAAGCTTCCGAACTTCACGCCTCCAGCGAGTCAGATGGGCACTCCGCCTCCTCCTCCTCCTTCGGTGAGTGATCAGGGCACTCTGCCTCCTACTCCAGCGCGTGAGGGTAGAAGTACTCCGCCTCCTTCTCCGCCTACTCCGGCGCTTCTGAGCAGCCCGCCTCCTCCTTCGCCTCGTCGGCGACGGCGAAACACAGACGCCTCCGCTCCGGCTACTCCAGCGCGTCATAGCACTCCGCCTCCTTCTGCTTTGCCTCGTAAGCAACGAAAGAAGACAGCCGCAGCCGCTCCGGCTGCTCCAGTGTCTAGCATTATAGCCAGAGGCGGTAGGCAATACAGATTCAGTCCTTTTCTCAAGCCTCTAGAGAAGTTACCATACGAGATGAGCGAGGAGGAAAACAAGAAGATCTATGCAGCCCAAGTGAAGGACTTATTTGAAACGCAAAAAGCTAAGAAACATCCACCTCCGGAGGAGAAGATAGATCCGGTGAAAGTGAGGCGCACTTTGGATGCCCTAAAGCGGGCATCACTGCCTCCGCCGCAAACCAAATGTGACCGCATTATTGAAAGGACATATAAGGAAGCAGAGCTATCGGGAAGTACTTGCAGTGATCGAAGGTTAGCAGAACGA
>NC_057798.1:621541706-621584481 GCF_018294505.1 Triticum aestivum
GTCTCTAGCGATATCGTCGCTAATCTTCCAGGGATGGTGTCCGGTACCAATCCTGGAGATTACATGCCCGACGATGCACATTTTGATACAATGGAGGTGGACACATTCCTGTACCGGCACAGGAAGCCTCTCGTCAAACCTGGTCATCCTCCTCAAACAATGATGATATCAAGATTCCTTGATTGGTACATGGACATCTACAACAAGTCTGGGAAGGATACTTTGACGCTGAGAGTTAAAGAGGAGCACGGTCTCGTTGGAATTGATCTGTTGTCTTTTCCATATGAGGAGTTCTTCCAGTTTTTCAATCAAAAGTCCCTCGACAAACTAATCATCACTTGCTATTGTCTGTAAGTACTAATTCTGTAATTAAGTCTCTATATATAGCTCAGCTCTTTCATTGCATGTATATATAATTATCCTCACTATATTATGTAGATTGAAGATCGCCGAATTGAAGAAAAGACAAATCTGTGATTGTCGGTGTCAAAACTGGCGGATCTCGGGTAGGGGTCCCGAACTGTGCGTCTGAGGCTAATGGTAATAGGAGGCGGGGGGACATGATGTTTACCCAGGTTTGGGCCCTCTCTATGGAGGTAATACCCTACTTCCTGCTTGATTGATCTTGATGATATGAGTATTACAAGAGTTGATCTACCACGGATCATAGAGGCTAACCCTAGAAGCTAGCCTATGATTCTGATTGTTGTTGTCCTACGGACTAAACCCTCTGGTTTATATAGACACCGGAGGGGGCTAGGGTTACACAGAGTCGGTTACAGAGAAGGAAATCTACATATCTGAATTGCCAAGCTTGCCTTCCATGCAAAGGAGAGTCCCACCCGGACACGGGACGAAGTCTTGAATCTTGTATCCAATGGTCCTGCTATCCGAGAACCCCCTAATCCAGGACTCCCTCAGTATCCCCTGAACCAGGCTTCAATGACGATGAGTCCGGCGTACAGATTGTCTTCGGCATTGCAAGGCGGGTTCCTTCTCTGAATACTCCAAAGTAGATCCTGAACACAAGGATCGTGTTTGGCTCTGCAAAACAAATTCCACATACCACCATAGAGAGTACAATATTCCACGAGTCTAATCTGCTGACTACTTTTTCATAGCGTGACATCATGCCGCGGCCTGGTCATTATACGAACCGTTTTTCTCAACCTGCTACTGCATATTTTGCGAGGCGGTTTTATTGGCACGTCTTGTCGAAGCAGAGATCGTATCCCCTTATCACGGGATTCTCATCAATATGGGTGTGTGTAACCCAACCGCGCCATCAACACGACGCTTGGGGAATAAGTGAGTATAGGGCAAGTGGGGAGTCGCATGGTTTCTACCGCCTTTGTAAAGAGACAAGGATTCCCCTTTTTCACCCACGACTTCTGCTTCCTCTGCTCATCCATTCTCTCTCGCTCGAGCTCCAGTGCCCAAGATTTCACCTTCCCCGCAAAGTCATCCCGAACAAGTCCGGAGTGGGAGGCAAGTGGATGGCCTCCTCCGTCACGGAGGAGGATATCACGAAGCTTCGGGAGGCCGGATACCTGTCCGCAAACATCGCGCACCGGCTTCCGGCTGAAGGGCAGATCATCCCTTCCCCGAAACCCCAGGAAAGGGTAGTATTCCTTCCTCACTTTGTCCGCGGGCCTCCTCTCATTCTTCTTCAGACTAATGTTCTACTACGGGCTGGATTTCCATGATCTGGCCCCCAATTTCATCCTCGACATCTCGGCGTTCATCGTCATGTGCGAGGCCTTCCTCCGCATTACGGCCCACTTTGGCCTATGGTTGAAGACCTTCAACGTGAAGCCAAAGGTGGTGGGCGGCCAACAAGTGGAGTGTGGGGGCGCCATGGTGGGCAAGATGCCCAATGTCGCCTGGCCTAAAGGCTCCTTTGTGGAGACCGTGAAGGGGTGGCAGTCGGGGTGGTTCTACATCACCGAATCGCGCGACACCAACTGGTTGGCGGCCCCCGAATTTCGATCCGGTGTCCCCATGCGGCTCACCTCGTCGAAAGAGAAGGGATTAGCCTGGGGCTCAGCGATGGAGCTGACCGGACTTCAGACCTGCGTCCGGAATATGATAAGCAAGAAAATCAAGCTCGTCAATGTAGTCCAGGTTATGCTCCTCCGTCGAATCCTTCCGTGCCAGAGACGGGTTTGCAATCTGTGGGAGTTCGACCCGGCCGAACACCAGACGCTGCAATAACTCTTCAACACGATGCACGAAGATGTCTGGAAGGTGTTGTTCAAGGCCACTGAGGTACCACCACCCATAACCGAAGATCATGGACTCAGCGCAAAGCGCCCAGCCAATCCAGTAAGTTTTTATATTTTGCAAGATGTGCCTTTTACCAGCACACTCGTGGGAGGAATCAAAGCCTCCATGCCGTTTTAACAGGACTGGGTAGCGATAGCGGAGCGGATTGATTGTCCGGCTCCGCTACTTGAAGATCCAGAATCGTCTCTTCTAACAAAGATGTTGTTTCCGACGCCTTATGAGGTGCCGGAGAAGAAGGCCAAGAAGAAGGCGGTGGGGACCAGAGAAGGTCTCCGGTGCAAGGTTACGTCGGACGTAACGTCCGACGATGTCGAGATGCCCTCCTCCTCCGAACATGAGGAGGAGGAGGAAGAAATCCCTCCCTCCCCTATCGAGGGGGAGAAGAGAAAGGCCGCCCCGCATGGGGAGGCCGAGGTGTCTAAGAAGGTAAAAACCTTCCTTCCGGACCACTCCACCACAGCCACCTACAGCGACGAGGAGTGGGAGCCCAGGACCAAGCCGCTGGCTAAGTCGTAAGTATCCGACTTCTGGTATGTATGCTCTATCACCTCTTATTTTGCTGAACGTGCACCTGCAGTCCAGCCAACTCTCACATCAAGGTATCCTCCTCTTCGGAGGGGTCTCTTGGCCCGTCGGCGATGAACAGCGATTCACTCCCAACAGCCTCCTCCCCCAGGCCCGCGGACGACACTGAGGTGTTGTCTCAAAGGATACTGGGCGAAGGGCAGACAGTCCCGGAGACACCCCCAGGCGAAATCCCAGTCGTCGGGCACATGGGGGGAAGACCCCCATGGACTCTAATAATGGGGGCCGCAGCAAGTTCGGCCCCTAGCCGAATTCGGCTCCGGAAACTCAAGTGGTTCCGGATTCAGGCAGGCAGCCTCTCTCTAAGGGGGGTGAGCCGCCTATACCGATGACCTTTGTCCATCCAGAGGAATCGGAAAACTTGTTGGAAGTGCTTCCTGGCGCTTCCATTGATGAAGAACACCGTACTCTTATGAGTACGGTGATTGAGAAGGTCCGGTCCACCAAAAGCGGATTGACCGAAGCCTGCGCTAGCCTCCTAACAGGCTTTGAGGTAAGTAATAAAATTGTAAGAGAATATCACAGTATAGACAGTAGCCCCTGATGCTCTATTTGGTGTTCGAAAAGAAAAGCCGAACAGAGAATCAAATAACATTCGCAGGAGTCTAACAGAAGATGTCTATGTGAACAAGCAGGCATGGCTGCTCGCCGCCGCCGCTCGTACTGCGGAGGTCTCTGGACTAAAGCGGGACCTGGAGCGGACCGAGGGGGAGCTTGGCCTCGTGAAGAGGCAGCTCGAGGACAATCAAGGTACGTAATACCCCGTCTGTATGTTTATAAAGGAAAAATGGTTTCTACTAATGGAAGCGTCATGAACTTTAATAGGGGCCACGACCGAAGTGGCTTCCCTTAAGAAGGCGCTGATCGAGGCCAAAGATAAGGCGGCCAAGGAACGCGCCGAGTGCGAGAAGCAAGAGGCCCGGGTAAACGTGGTCCAGCAAGAGCTCCAGGATTTCGTTCAAAAATACGAGTCCTTGGAGCGTGACTCTAAGACTCAAGAGTCTGATCTTGCTAAGGCCCTCCAGAGCACGCGAGACGCCAAAGCGGAAGCCCAAAAGGCCCTCCGGGAGATTCAGGCGACCAAGAAGATTGTGGCGGGTAAGGCATTCATTATGCAAAGCAAGCATGTGAAGGAGACTTTCCTTTTACTTACCCGAATTTGGAGCTCTCCAGGAGCGTTCGCAGATCTACCGCGCAGCATATCTGATGCCGCAGAGTTCTACCGAGCCGAAGAAGGGAGATTGACGAAGAAGTTGTTCTGGTCTCAGTATATTGGGACAGAACATATGATGCCCTTGAGTGACAAGCTGAAGCAACTGGGCGAACTGCACAAGGCAGCCGAACTAGCCATGAAGGACCTCATAGTCCAATTGTGGCCTGCCGAGCCTCTGCCCAGCAGCTACTTCGGCCTCGTAAAGCGGCTTGTGAGTGCCTGCCCATGGCTTGAAGTCATAAAGCGGTCAGTTTGCATTGAAGGTGCGTGAATGGCCTTCGCCCGTGCAAAAGTGCACTGGGCGAAGATGGATGCCGAGAAGCTGATGAAGGAGGGGCCACCGAAGGGCAAGGAGCACCGCCGGCCCGAAAAGTATTATGACAGTGTCCTAAAGGGCTCCCGCCTTGTGGCAGAGCAATGTGCTAAGGATGTATTCTTTGAGTGAATGTACTCATTTTATCCTGTAATATGAAACAAGTTCTTTTGCTTGTTGATTCAAAATTTTACCTTATGTGCGACCGTTTATAAAATCTGAGAGTTGGCCAGTCGTCGGCTTCTGCCCCCATGTAACTAGTACAGGGGTGTTCGGGATAAATCTAAACACTCTTTATCCAAATTTTTGGCCCTTTAAGGAGGTGTTTAGCGCAACGAACAAGGCAATCGGACTATACAGCTTTATCACCCTCACTTAGCCATAAAGTTCTATAATTTTAAATTTTGGCATAGCCCCTGGTATTCGGAAGGCCGAACTTGGGGCGCTATACACGCCAAAATTGGACAAACATCGACTCCTCACCTTAAGGGAAAAAATCTTTAAGGATTTAAAACCTCTCGAACAGCGACCAGCTCTCGCCGCATCATGACGGTCAGTTTTCGGCTTTCTCTACTGAGGTTCTCGTCCAGAAGAACCAGGACAGAATCACAGTAGTTCTCCCTTTACTACCCTAGCCGATATAGCGAAACGTAGGGTAGCAAGCACAGGAGCCGGGCAACCCAACTATTGACGCAAGACATGATTCGGAGCTGATGCATATAATGCTATAAGTTCGGGGTGCCGCACTCTCGAAAGTGTTAGGACTTTCTTGCCGTGTTATGGGGTACACTAAAGCCCCTGGCGAAATGAACGTACCAGTGTGTACAGGTTCGATTTGTAATAAATAAACAATCAAGGAAAAAAAAAAGAAAATGTAGTAATAAGCTGACGATGTACATTATTTTCCATTGTTATTTGAATGATACGTCAAGGCGTATGGATACAAGTAGTTTGATAAGCAAAATAGGACTATTTGACATGTCCTAACCAAGAGCGAGTTGCGTGTGGGTATGTAAAAATAGGTATAGTGATCGTTATCAGAGACCACCTGGGGATTCCCTCCTACATCAAAACTTCTTGCCTCCTTGGTGTTTCCGTCCTGTAATGGGTCCGATAATCAGGTTATCGGAAGAGCCTCGAGAAGATAGGGACCTGAAAGAAAGAATAGAGTGAAGGCATACGGGTTTTGGACGGTTAAGCCGCATTGTGAACCGCATTATAGTTGTGCCTCCGCCTATGCCCATGGTATTTTAACTGCGTAATTATGTACACGCGGCACAAATTTCACCGCTTGACTGGGACTAGGACGGAGGCCGAATTGCTAGGCGAGCTCTGGGCGGGCCAGATGATCCTATTGCAGAGTACTTCAGAATCGCTTAACAGTGTCCGGAGGCTTTATTGCTGAATTGGAGGTCTGCCTAAGGAGGCTGCTCTATACTTCTGCTGCGGGGGCCGCAATGTGCTCCTCCGTACGGAGGGAGCGCTCTGTGTTTCCATTGACTATTATAACCCCGCGAGGTCCTGGCATTTTGAGCTTGAGGTAGGCATAATGCGGCACCGCATTGAATCTAGCGAATGTGGTTCGTCCGAGAAGTGCATGACAGCCACTGGGAAGGGGACGATGTCAAAGATTAACTCCTCGCTTCAAAAGTTGTCCGAGGATCCGAAGACTAATTCCAATGTGATTGAGCCCGTGCAATAGGCCTCCACCCCTGGTGAGGGAGTCCCGGATTAGGGGGTGTCCGGATGACCGGACTATAACCTTTGGCCGAACTCCTGGACTATGAAGATACAAGATTGAAGACTTCGTCCCGTGTCCGGATGGGACTTTCCTTGGCGTGGAAGGCAAGCTTGGCGATACGGATATGTAGATCTCCTCCCATTGTAACCGACTCTGTGTAACCCTAGCCCTTTCCGGTGTCTATATAAACCAGAGAGTTTTAGTCCGTAGGACGAACAACAATCATACCATAGGCTAGCTTCTAGGGTTTAGCCTCTCTGATCTCGTGGTAGATCTACTCTTATACTACCCATATCATCAATATTAATCAAGCAGGAGTAGGGTTTTACCTCCATTGAGAGGGCCCGTACCTGGGTAAAAACATCGTGTCCCTTGTCTCCTGTTACCATCCGCCTAGACGCACAGTTCGGGACCCCCTACCCGAGATCCGCCGGTTTTGACACCGACATTGGTGCTTTCATTGAGAGTTCCTCTGTGTCGTTATCTTTACGCCCGATGGCTCCTCCGATCATCAACAATGACATGGTCCAGGGTGAGACTTTTCTCCCCGGATAGATCTTCGTATTCGGCGGCTTTGCACTGCGGGCCAACTCGCTTGGCCATCTGGAGCAGATTGAAAGCTACGCCCCTGGCCATCAGGTCAGATTTGGAAGTTTGAACTACACGACTGACATTCGCGGAGACTTGATCTTCGACGGGTTCGACCCACAGCCGAGCGCGCCGCACTGTCGCGATGGGCACGATCTACCTCTGCTGCCGAACAGCGCCCAGGAGGCCGCCCCAGTGTCCGCTCTGACCCTTAGTTCGGAGCCGACTGCGCCAATCGAGGACGGGTGGCTGGACGCCGCCTCGGGGGCTGCAATCTTTACAGCGATCGAGCCCAACACCAGCCTTGTCCTTTGCGAAGCTCGTGACTCTAAGGTGTCGGACTCCTTTCCGGACTCCGAACCTTCTGCGCCCTTGCCAATCGAACCCGATTGGGCGGCGATCATGGAGTTCGCCGCCACGGACATCTTTCAGCACTCGCCCTTTGGCGACATTCTAAATTCACTAAAGTCTCTCTCTTTATCAGGAGAGCCCTGGCCGGATTATGGTCAGCAAGGTTGGGATGCAGACGACGAAGAAATTCAAAGCCCACCCACCAACCACTTCATAGCCACTGTCGATGATTTAACCGACATGCTCGACTTCGACTCCGAAGACATCGACGGTATGGACACTGATGCAGGGGACGACCAAGAACCAACGCCTCTAGGGCACTGGAAGGCCACCTCGTCATACGACAGATACATGGTGGACACCCCAAAAGAAGGGAATGGCGATGGAACAACGGAGGATGACCCCTCCAAGGAGCAGCCTAAGCGCCAGCGTCAGCGGCGTCGCTCTAAATCCCGCAAAACCAAAAACGGCAATTCCAGCACGGGAAATAATAACACCTAGGATAGTGCCGAAGACAAACCCCTCCAGCTGGATTTAGCACAGGAGGATGGAGAGACCAGCCCTCATGAGAGAGCGACAGACAGAGAGGTAGAGGACGATAATTACATGCCTTCCTCCGAAGATGAGGCAAGCCTCGACGACGACGAATTTGTCGTGCCTGAGGATCCCGTCGAACAAGAGTTTTTCAAACACAGGCTTATGGCCACGGCGAGCAGCCTCCAGAAAAAACAGCAGCAGCTTAGAGCTGACCAAGACTTACTAGCCAACAGATGGACTGAAGTCCTGGCGGCCGAGGAATACGAACTCGAACGCCCCTCCAATAGCTACCCAAAGTGCAGGCTGCTACCCCGATTAGAGGAGGAAGCACCTAAACCTACATCACCAGCGCATGACGCGGCCGACCAGCCACCTCGTGGCCACGACAGAGAGGCCTCTCGGCCATCAATTCAAGCCGCACCCCGGCGCCGCTATACCAAGGCACGGGGACATGCGCCGGACCTGCAAGACATATTCGAGGACAAGGCAAGGCAAACAAGATCAATCTATGGATCGTGTGGGCGCCCCACGGCATGTAACGATGATCGTCATGCCGGATATGGCAAATACGGCCAGGCCGAACACAGCAGACAAAGCTCATTTGAGCTACGTCATGATATAGCCCAGTATAGAGGCGCCGCACAACCACTATGCTTCACAGATGAAGTAATGGATCATCAAATCCTCGAGGGTTTTAAACCAGTAAATATTGAATCATACGATGACATAATAGATCCTGCGGTATGGATCGAGGACTATCTTCTTCACATCCACATGGCCCGCGGTGATGATCTACACGCTATCAAATACCTCCCACTCAAGCTTAAACGACCAACTCGGCATTGGCTTAACAGCTTGCCAGCAGAGTCAATTGGTTGCTGGGAGGACCTGGAAGCCGCATTCCTCGACAATTTCCAGGGCACCTATGTGCGACCACCAGACGCCGATGACCTAAGCCACATGATTCAGCAGCCAGACGAATCGGCCAGACAATTCTGGACACGGTTCCTAACCAAGAAAAATCAAAAGTCAACTCTCCGGACGCGGAGGCCCTTGCAGCCTTCAAACATAACATCCGTGACGAATGGCTTGCCCGGCACCTAGGACAGGAAAAGCCGAAATCCATGGCAGCCCTCACAACACTCATGACCCGCTTTTGCGCGGGAGAAGACAGCTGGCTAGCTCGTAGTAATAACATGACCAAGAGCCCTGGTAATTCGGATACCAAGGACAACAATGGCAGGCCGCGTCGCAACAAACACAAGCGCCGCATTAACTGCGACAATGCAGAGGATACGGCAGTTAATGCCAGATTCCGAGGCTCTAAACCCGGTCAGCGGAAAAAGCCATTCAAAAGAAGTACTCTGGGCCCGTCCAATTTGGACCGAATACTCGATCGCTTGTGCCAGATACACGGCACCCCCGAAAAACCAGCCAATCACTCCAACAGGGATTGTTGGGTGTTCAAGCAGGCAAGCAAGTTAAGCGCCAAAAACAGAGACAAGGGGCTGCATAGGGATGATGAGGAGGAGCCCCGGCCGCCGAACAATAGGGGACAGAAGGGCTTTCCCCCACAAGTGCGGACAGTGAACATGATATACGCAACCCACATCCCTAAAAGGGAACGGAAGCATGCACTCAGGGACGTATATGCGTTGGAGCCAGTCGCCCCAAAGTTCAACCCATGGTCCTCCTGCCCGATCACCTTCTAGACCCAATCATTGACGGATTTCACCTCACTAGAATCCTTATGGACGGTGGCAGCAGCCTGAACCTTCTTTATCAGGATACAGTGCGAAAAATGGGCATAGATCCCTCAAGGATTAAACCCACAAAGACGACCTTTAAAGGCGTCATACCAGGTGTAGAGGCCAACTGTACAGGCTCAGTTACACTGAAAGTGGTCCTCGGATCCCCGGATAATTTCCGAAGCGAGGAGTTAATCTTCGACATAGTCCCGTTCCACAGTGGCTATCACGCCCTGCTCGGACGAACCGCATTTGCAAAGTTCAATGCGGTGACGCACTACGCATACCTCAAGCTCAAGATGCCAGGCCCTCGAGGAGTCATTACGGTCAACGGAAACACCGAACACTCTCTCCGAACGGAGGAGCATACGGCGGCCCTAGCGGTAGAAGTACAAAGTAGCCTCTCAAGGCAATTCTCAAGTCCGGCTATTAAACGTCCGGATACCGTCAAGCACGCCCAGAGTAACCTACAAAAAGACCGTCTGGCACGTTCCGAGCAAGCGTAGCAGTGCGGCCCCAACCCCAGCCCTCGGGAAATTGTGCAACCAGTGTTACGCGTACATAATTACAATCTGGAAGTACCATGGGCATAAGGGGAGGCGCACAACCACGACACGCCCAACATGCGGCTCAACCGCACTAGGGGCTCCAGATTTTGTCATTTCTTTTTTCTTACTTTCAGGACTCCATTCTTCGGAAGGCCTGTCCGGCAGTACAATTGCCGAACACACGATGCAACATCCAGGGAGGTAGCAAGCTACGTCGAATGTCTAGGTGGTCTCTTTAACGAGCTAAATACCTGTCTTACATAAAGTCCCGCAGCTTGCCCTGTAGGGGGACATATCAAATAATCCCATCTCTTGCTTATCGCACTGTTTGTATCGTTCTGCTTTCACAGCAGCCGTTTAATAAACAATACATAGCTCTTGTCTATTATTGCATTCATTTTTTGTGTAAGTATGTTCAGTTACGACATCATGCAACCACTTTGGTATGACCAATACACTAGGGGCTTAAGTACCCCAGAATATGGTGTGAGAAGTCCAAACACTCTCACGAGTGCGGCACCCCGAACTTATAGCATTATATGCATCGGCTCCGAATCATGTCTTGGGTCAATAGTTGGGTTTGCCCGGCTTCCATGTTTTGTTACCTTACATTCCGTTATATCGGCTAAGGTAGCGCTGGGAGAACTACTGCGATTGTGCCCTAGTTGAGCTGGGTTAAGCACCTCAGTAGAGAAAGCTAAAACTGACCGTCATGATAAGGCGAGAGCTGGTCGCTGTTCGAGAGGTTTTCGAGTCCCTAAAGACTTATGCCGCTTAGAGCGAGGAGCTGGCTTTGTCTGGCCTAGGCGTGGATAGCGCCCCAAACTCAGTCTTCCGAATACTAGGGGCTTCGCCGAAATTTAAAATTATAGAATTCTATGGCGAAGTGAGAGTGATAAAGCATTATAGTCTGATTGCCTTGTTCGTTGTGCTAAGCGCCTCCCTTGAAGGACCCAAGAATGGGAACAAGAGCGCTCAGGTTTATCCCGAACACCCCAGCACTCGTGGCATGGGGGTAGAAGCCGACGACTCGCATCTCTCAGATTTAATAAACGGCCGCACAAAAGGTAATATTTTAAATTCAAAAAGCGTTGCTTAGCGCATATGAACAAGTTTTCAGCGCACAGGATAAACACGAGCGAGTTTACTCAAAAATTTAATCCTTGGAACATTCGTTCGCCACAAGGCAGGCACCCTTTAGGACGCCCTCATAATACATCTCGGGCCTGCGATGCTCCTTCCCCTCCGGTGGCCTATCTGTCACCAGCTTCTCAGCATCCAGATTGCCCCACTGTACCTTAGCACGAGCAAGGGCCCTACGGGCGCCTTCGATGCATACGGAGCGCTTGATGACTTCAAGCCGTGGACAGGCATCCACCAGCCGCCTCACCAGCCCAAAGTAGCTCCCAGTCACGACCTCGCCAGGCCATAGCCGGACTATAAGGCCCTTCATGGCCTGTTCGACTACCTTATGGAGCTCGACCAGTTGTTTCAGCTGGTCTCTCAAGGGCACCGGGTGTCCGGCCACAGCGTACTGGGACCAGAACACCTCCTCCATTGAGTTCCCTTCCTCAGCTCGGTAGAATGCGGCAGCATCGGACACACTGCGGGGCAGATCTGCGAATGCTCCTGGAGAGCTCCGCATTCGGGTAAGTAACAAGTAACTCACTTTCACGTGATTGCTTTGCATAAAGAATGCCTTACCCGCCGCTATCTTCTTCATCACCTCAATTTCCTGGAGGGCTTTTTGGGCTTCGGCCTTGGCAGATTTGGCACTCTCAAGGGCTGAGACAAGCTCGGTGTCGGTGTCAAAACCGGCGGATCTCGGGTAGGGGGTCCCGAACTGTGCGTCTAGGCAGATGGTAACAGGAGACAAGTGACGCGATGTTTTTACCCAGGTTCGGGCCCTCTCGATGGAGGTAAAACCCTACTCCTGCTTGATTAATATTGATGATATGGGTAGTACAAGAGTAGATCTACCACGAGATCGGAGTGGCTAAACCCTAGAAGCTAGCCTATGGTATGATTCTTGTTCGTGCTATGGACTAAAACTCTCCAATTTATATACACACCGGAGAGGGCTAGGGTTACACAGAGTCGGTTACAATGGGAGGAGATCTTCATATCGTATCGCCAAGATTGCCTTCCACGCCAAGGAAAGTCCCATCCGGACACGGGACGGAGTCTTCAATCTTGTATCTTCATAGTCCGGGAGTCCGGCCAAAGGTCTTAGTCCGGCCATCCGGACACCCCAAAATCTAGGACTCCCTCAGTAGCCCCTGAACCAGGCTTCAATGACGATGAGTCCGGCGCGCAAGTTGTCTTCAGCATTGCAAGGCGGGTTCCTCCTCCAAATATTCCATAGAAGATGTTGAACACCAGGGTAGTGTCCGGCTCTGCAAAATAAGTTCCACATTCCACCGTAGAGAGAATAATATTTGCATCAATCGGATCTGCTGACGTATTCCGCGGCGTGACGTCATTCCACGCCCAGGCTTTTGTTCATTTTACTGTTCCACCTCAACGCGTTTAGCGAGGTGGTTTCCTTCACATGCCTTGTCAAAGCAGAGATCGTGTCCCCTTATTCCGGGATTCTCATCAATACGGGCATGGGTAACCCAACCGCGCCATTAACCGCGGCGCTCGGGAGATAAGCGAGTTTTATTAGGCCGGTGGGGGGGCTCGTAGTTTTGGCCGCCCATATAAGGGGATAAGAATCCGCCCTTTCCATTAATGCCTTCTTCCTCTTTTTCTTATCCACCCTGCGCGCTCGAGCTCCAACGCCCAAGCCCGCACTTCGCACCTCAACCTACTCCAATCATGTCTGGAGCGGGAGGTAGATGGATGGCCTCCTCTGTCACGGAGGGGCAAATCAAAAAGTTGAGGACGGCTGGATACTTGTCTGACGACATCACGCACCGGATTCCAGATCCAGGGCAACTCATCCCCACTCCCAGGCCCCATGAGAGGGTTGTTTTTCTTCCCCATTTCCTCCGCGGACTGGGTTTTCCTCTTCACCCGTTCGTCCGGGGGCTCATGTTCTACTATGGCCTGGACTTCCACGATCTGGCCCCGAACTTTATCCTCAACATCTCGGCGTTCAGCGTCGTGTGTGAGGCCTTCCTCTGCATCCAGCCCCACTTTGGCTTATGGCTGAAGACTTTTAATGTCAAGCCGAAAGTGGTGAGCGGCCGTCAAGTGGAGTGCGGAGGTTCCAAGGTGGGCTGGATGGCCAACGCCCTATGGCTCGAAGGCTCCTTCATGGAGAACATAAAAGGATGGCAATCGGGGTGGTTCTACATCACCGAGCCATGCGACACCAACTGGGAAGCGGCCCCCGAATTCCGATCTAGCTTTCCCACATGGCTCACCTCCTGGAAAGAGACGGGCTTAACATGGGGAGATTTGGAAGAGCTGACCGGACTCCAAACCTGCATTAAAAAGCTGGTCAGCAAGAACCTCAAGCTCGTCAACGTAGTCCAGGTCATGCTTATCCGACGGATCCTCCCATGCCAACAACGGGCCTTCAAATTGTGGGAGTTCGATCCGGCACAGCACCAAGCCTTGAGCGGGCTCTTCGATACTACGTACGAAGACGCCTGGAAGGTGCTGTTTAAGGGCGCCGAGGCCCCCGCATCAGCTACCGAAGATCACGGATTCAGCTCGCGGCGTCGGGCCAATGAGGTAAGTTGTTCTACCCTTTACGGGACTCTTTTCTCTCATGTCTAACTCTATGCGGGATCTAAACTCCCCTATCTTTGACAGGACTGGCTGAAGAAATTCGGACAGTTTAGTTGTCCGGCTCCCCTACCAGAAGATCCAGCGGACGCCCGATTGACAGGGCTGCTGGTTCCGGCACCCCACATGGTGCCGGAGAAGAAGGCCAAGAATAAGGCCACGGGGACTCGAAAGAGTTCCCGGCGACTGGCGGCGTCGGATTTGCCCGACAACCCCGACGCACCCTCCGCCTCCGAAGACGAGGAGGAGGAAGAAGAAGAAGATGCCTCTCCCCCTCCAACGGGGGAAGGAAAGAAAAGAAAGGCCGCCCCAACTTGGGAAGCCGGAGGGTCCAAGAAGGGGAAGACCCTTCTGCCGGACTACGCCCCCGACGCCGAAGACAGCGGGGGGGAATGGCCATCCAGGGTCAAGCCCATGGCAAAAGCATAAGTGTTCGGCTACCCGAATGACTTATTGCACTCCTTTATTATTCGATAGCTTCTAACGCCGAATTTAATTATGCAGTCCGCCCAGAGCTCAGCTTGGCAATTCGTCGAGCGGCTCCCTGAATTCGTCGGACGTCAATAGCGCTTCACTTCCGATGGCCTCCTCCCCTCTCCCTACAGACGACGCTGAGGTGGAGTCCCGTAGGGGACAAAACCAGGAGGAGGTGGTCCTGGAGGCGCCACAAGGCGTTCCGGACTCCTGGCCCAAAGGGGGTAAAGCTCTAGAGGGATCTAAGTCCGGCCCCGGGCCGGACACTGCTCCGGAACCATCAGCGGTTCCAGAGTCCGACAGGCGGCGCCTTCATAAGAAGGGCAAGCCTGCGATGCCGGCGACTTCCGTCCATCCGGAGGCGCCGGACAATTTGCTGGAGGCGCTTAATGGCGCCTCCATCGACAAGGAACACCGCATTGTTATGAGTGCAGTGATTCAGAAGGTTCAGCCCGCCAAGAGCGGGCTAACGGAAGCCTGTACAAGCCTGTTAACGGGCTTTGAGGTATGTGTTCAAAAACATATAAAAAATATTACCGCATAGACAGTAGCCCCTAATGCTCAGTTCGGTGTTCGGAAAGAAAAGCCGAGCTGAGAATCTAAAAACATATACGCAGGAGTCTAATAGAAAGCCTCGAGCGGTCCGAGAGCGAGCTCGGCCGTGCCAAGAAGCAGCTCGAGGATAAAGAGGGTACATAGTACCTACTGTAAATGTATATAGAAATACTTGGTTGCAAAATAATAACAGGACCAATGTTAATGTTGCAGGAGCCACAACCGAGGTGGCGACCCTGAAGGAGGCGGTCTCCAAGGCTGAAAAGAGTGCGGCCTTGGAGCGCACCGAGTGAGACAAGCAGGAGGCGCGGGTGGCGGAGGTGCGGCAAGAGCTCCAGGCTCTCGTGGAAAAACACGAGAGTTTGGAGCGTGACTCGAAGACTCGAGAGTTCGAGCTTGCCTTGGCTCTTGAGAGTGCCAAGACCGCTAAGGCCGAAGCCCAGAAGGCCCTTCAGGAGATCGAGGCGATGAAGAAGATAGCGGCGGGTAAGGCATTCTTTATGCAAAGAAAAAATATAAAAGTTAATTATCTGCTACTTACCCGACTCCGGAGCTCTCCAGGAGCGTTCGCCGATCTGCCCCGTAGTGTGTCTGATGCCGCCGCATACTACCGAGCCTAAGAGGGGAGCTCGACGGAAAAAGTGTTCTGGTCTCAGTATGCTGAGGCCGAACATCCGGTGCCCCTGAGCGACCAGCTGAAGCAGTTGGTCGAGCTCCACAAGGTGGCCGAACAGGCCATGAAGGGCCTCATAGCTCGGCTGTGGCCTGGAAAAGTCATGCCTGGGAGCTAGTTCGGTCTGGTGCGGCGGATTGAGGTCGCGTGTCCGTGGATTGAGGTCATCAAGCGCTCCGTTTGTATTGAAGGTGCCCGTCGGTCCCTTGCCCGTGCTAAGGTGCACTGGGGCAAGCTAGACACGGAGAAGCTGTTAACGGACGCGCCACCGCCGGGCAAGGAGTATCGTACACACGAGATGTATTATAATGGCGTTCTGAAGGGTGCCCGCCGTATAGCGGATGAGTGCTCCAAAGATGTAATTTTTGAGTAGACTCGCATTTGTTATCATGTACGCTGAAGCTTTGTTCATATGCGTTAAGCAACGCTTGTTAATTTAAAATATTTCCTTCTGTGCGGCCGTTTATCAAATCTGAGAGATGCAAGTCGTCGGCTTCGACCCCCATGCCACGAGTGCTGTGGTGTTCGGGATAAACCTGAGCGCTCTTGTTCCCATTCTTGGGTCCATCTAGGGAGGCGTTCAGCACAACGAACCAGGCCGTCGGACTTATAATGCTTTATCACTCTCACTTAGCCATAGAATTCTATAATTTTAAATTTTCGCGAAGCCCCTAGTATTCGGAAGACCGAGTTCGGGGCGCTATCCACGCCTAGGCCGGATAAGTCTAGTTCCTCGTTCAAAGCGGCATAAGTCTTTAAGGACTCGAAGAAACCTCGCGAACAGCGACCGGTCTCTCGCACTATCATGACAGTCAGTTTTAGCTTTCTCTACTGAGGTGTTAACCCAGCTCAACTGGAGCACAATCGCAGTAGTTCTCCTAGCGCTACCTTAGCCAACAATGCGGAACATAAGGTACCAAAACATGGGAGCCGGGCAAACCCAACTATTGACCAAAGACATGATTCGGAGCCAATGCATATAGTGCTATAAGTTCGGGGTGCCGCACTCATGAGAGTGTTCGGTCTTCTCACACCATGTTATGGGGTGTTATAAGCCCCTGGTGTATTGTCCGCACCAAAGTGTGCGGTTGCAAAATGTCATGACTGAACCTATTTGTATATAAAAAATAGATAAGTACAATAATAGGTAAGAGCTATATATTGTTTATTAAAAAAGGGCTACTGCGAAAGCAGAACGATACAAGAAGTGCGGTAAGCAAGGGATGGGAGTATTTGACATGTTCCCCTCTAGGGGCAAGCTGCGGGATTGTAAGTAAAACAGGTATTAAACTCGTTATAGAGACCACCTGGACTTTTGACGTGGCTTGCTCTCTCCCTGGCTGTTGCATCGTGGGTTCGACGAGTGTATTGCCGGACAGGACTTCCGAATACTTGGGTCCTGAAAGTGTGTAAAAAGGAAAACGGCGAAATAGGGAGCCCCTTAGTGCGGTTGAGCCGCATTCTGGGCGTGCCATTGTTGTGCCCCTCCCCTTATGCCCATGGTATCTCTAAGGCGTAATTATGTACGAGTGGTACCAGTGTCGCCATTTGGTGGGGGCTGGGGTTGGGCCCGCACTGCTATGCTTGCTCGGAATGTGACAGCCGGATTTGTTGTAGGTTACTTCAGGCTCGCTTGACGTTGTTCGGACATTTGTCACCTGGATTGGAGAACTGCCTTGAGAGGCTACTCTATACTTCCGCCGACAGGGCCGCCATGTGCTCCTCCGTTCGGAGAGAGCGTTCGGTGTTTCCATTTACCGTGATGACTCCGTGAGGTCCTGGCATCTTGAGCTTGAGATATGCGTAGTGCGGCACCGCATTGAATTTTGCAAATGCGGTTCGTCCAAGGAGGGCGTGATAGCCGCTGCGGAATGGGACTATGTCAAAGATTAACTCCTCGCTCCGGAAGTTATTCGGGGATCCGAAGACCACTTCGAGGGTAACCGAGCCTGTACAGCTGGCCTCTACACCTGGTATGACACCTTTGAAGGTTGTCTTTGTGGGTTTAATCCTTGAAGGATCGATGCCCATTTTTTGCACTGTGTCCTGGTAAAGAAGGTTCAGGCTACTGCCGCCGTCCATTAGGACTCTGGTAAGGTGAAATCTGTCGATAATTGGGTCTAGGACCAGTGCGGCGAATCCGCCGTGACGGATGGTGGTGGGATGGTCCCTTCGATCGAAGGTGATCGGGCAGGAGGACCATGGGTTGAACTTTGGGGCGACTGGCTCCAACGCATAGACGTCCTTGAGAGCACGCTTCCGCTCCCTTTTGGGGATGTGGGTTACGTATATCATGTTCACCGTCTGAACTTGCGGGGAAATCCCTTCTGTCCTTTATTGTTCGGTGGCCGGGGCCCCTCCTCGTCATCGCTATGTAGCCCCTTGTCTCTGGTTTCGGCACTTAACTTGCCTGCCTGCTTGAACACCCAACAATCCCTGTTGGTGTGATTGGCTGGCTATTCGGGGGTGTCGTGTATCTGGCACGAGTGATCGAGTATCCGGTCTAAGCTGGATGGGCCCTGAGGGTTTCTTTGAATGGCTTCTTCCGCTGACCGGGTTTAGAGCCTCTGAATCCGGCATTGACTGCCGTATCTTCAGTATTATCACTGTTAATGCGGCGCTTATGCTTGTTGTGACGTGACCTGCCGTTGTTGTCCTTGGTATCCGAATTGCCGGGGCTCTTGGTTATGTTATTCCTACGAGCTAGCCAGCTATCTTCTCCCACACAAAAGTGGGTCATGAGTGTTGTGAGGGCTGCCATAGATTTCGGCTTTTCCTGTCCTAGGTGCCGAGCAAGCCATTCGTCTCGATGTTGTGCCTGAAGGCTGCAAGGGCCTCGGCGTCCAGACAATCGACTATTTGCTTTTTCTTGGTTAGGAACCGTGTCTAGAATTGTCTGGCCGATTCCTCTGGCTGCTGGATTATGTGGCTTAGGTCATCGGCATCTGGTGGTCGCACATACATTCCCTGGAAGTTGTCAAGGAATGCGGATTCCAGGTCCTCCCAACAACTAATTGACTCCGCTGGCAGGCTGTTAAGCCAATGTCGAGTTGGTCCTTTAAGCTTGAGTGGTAGGTATTTGATGGCGTGTAGATCATCACCATGGGCCATGTGGATATGAAGGAGATAATCCTCGATCCATACCGCAGGATCTGTTGTGCCATCGTATGATTCGATGTTTACGGGTTTGAAGCCCTCGGGGATTTGATGATCCATTACTTCGTTTGTGAAGCATAGTGGGTGTGCGGCACCCCTGTACTGGGCTATATCACGATGCAGCTCGGACGAGCTTGGTCTGTTGTATTCGGCTGGGCCATACTTATTATGTCCGGCGTGACAGCTAGCGTCACGTGAAGCGGGGCGCCCATGTGATCCGTAGATCGATCTTGTTTGCCTTACCTTATTCTCCAAGATGTCTCGCAGGTCTGTTGTGTCTCCCCGTACTCTGGTATGTTTTGAGCGGTGCCGGGGTGCGGCTTGGGTCGAGGGCCTGAAGGCCTCTCTATCGTGGCCACGGGGTGGCCGATCGGGCGCATCGTACGCTGGTGATGTAGGTTTAGTTGCTTCCTCCTCAAGTTGGGGTAGCAGCCTGCGCTTTGGGTAGCTCTTGGATGGGCATTCTAGTTTATACTCTTCGGCCGCCAGGACTTCGGTCCATCTGTCGGCTAGCAAGTCTTGGTCAGCTCTAAGCTGCTGCTGTTTCTTCATGAGGCTGCTTGCCGTGGCTACGAGCCTGCATTTGAAATGCTCTTGTTCGACGGGATCCTCTGGAATGACAAATTCGTCGTTGTCGAGGCTTTCCTCATCTTCGGAGGGAGGCATATAATTGTCATCCTCATCCTCTTTGTCAGCCGCTCTCTCATGAGGGATGGCTCCTTCATCCTCCTGCACTGAATCCTGCTGGAGGGGGTTGTCTTCGGCACTGTCCGGCGTGTTGTTATCTCCGGTGCCGGAATCGCCGTTTTTGCTTTGGCGGGACTTAGAGCGGCGCTGCTGACGTCGGCGCTTGGGTTGCTTCTTGGAGGGATCATCCTCCGTTTTCTCCTCGCCATCCCCCGCTTTAGTGGTGTCCACCATGTATATATCATATGACGAGGTGGCTTTCCAGTTCCCTATAGGTGCTGGTTCTTGATTGTCTCCTTCATCGGCGTCCATGCCGTCGATGTCTTCAGAGCCAAAGTCGAGCATGTCGGTTAAATCGTCGACAGTGGCTACGAAGTGGGTGGTGGGTGGGTGTCAGGACCCCGACTCGATGTCACATCGATCTAGCTGGTAACACCTCATATCACTTTGCGGCCTCACGCACGGTATCCCCACGGGTGTCGTCTTACCTTTTCCCGGGACCGTTTGCGCCTTTTGGCTCACGTATATGATAGTGTCGCTAGCATCCATATGATAAAGAGCCCGGGCTGACATGACTAGTCGTAAACCCAAAGTGGCACAGACTTACAGGGACAGGCATCCATGACCCAGCTTCGAACGTGTCGGTCATCAGCAAGTGGGTCCGGGCTGTAGCACTGGGCTAGCAGGACTCCGGTAAACCGGGCTGTAGCGGGCTAACAGGACTCTGGTACTCAAAGCGTGACATTTCCCCGAAGGGACAGACACAGGAACGAAGAAGGACACATGCCGGCCAGCCTAAGTGTTCCAGAGCAGTAGCAAGCTACCATGGCTCAGCGGTAACACTAGGAGACATTTCCCGGTAAGAGAGGCTACTAAAGATAAACAACTAGATGGTCAGATCCCACACATACCAAGCATTTCAATCATACACACAATATGCTCGATATGTGCAAATACAACGAAGCATCACAACATGACTCTATGACACAAGTACTTTATTTAAGGCTCAGAGAGCCATACATAACATACACAAAGGTACGGGTCTCACGACCCAACATACAAGTCATACAGTCATACAAGCCAACAGCGGAAGTACTTTGTCTGGGTACAGACAACTAGTAAAATAAAAGAGGCTTGGAAGCCTAACTATACTACGTGGTCCATCACAAGCTCAGTGTCACCACCTGGGTCTTTAGCCTACTCGTTGATGTCAACGTCTACATAGAACCCATCAGAAGGGGTTGCAGCGTCTTCTGTAAAAATGTAGATTATAGCAACATGAGTACAAAGGTACTCAGCAAGACTTACATCAGATCCTACATACATGCATAGTATCAAGAAGGGTTGGTGGAGTTATTGCAGCAAGCTAGCTTTGACTCTTGGCTAGAATATCCTACGATACTCCAACTTGAAATGTTTTGCGCACATGAGTCCACTACTCACCACTTCAATACACTACCGAGGATCCACCTCCGTCTTCCTACGGAAGAGCCATCCTCGGCACTCACACTTATCTTGAGGCTTTTAGTAGTTTCCATTTACTTGTCTATGAACTGTATAGGCAACCAAGTAGTCCTTTACCGCGGACGCGGCTATTCGAATAGATCATGTTAACCCTGCAGGGGGTACTTCTTCATACACGCTCTCACCACTTACCGTCGTTTACACGACATGTACTCGGCAACCTTCAAGCGGAAGCCCAACGTGGGTGTCGGCCACGACCTACCTAATCACCTAAGCCTCCAGTCCAGGTTTATCGCCTATTCAGGTTCCATCCGCAGGGAGTCCGGCCGAGGTTTCCCATACGGCCCCGAACGATGTGAACAGGGTTCCCGAGATAGCTAACGGGTATTCGGTACACCGTGCCACGTACCTACCGCATCACAGCCCACCCCTACGGTCAGCGCTGTCCACGGCCTCCAGTAGGCTACAAACACCAGAAACTACTTGCAACTCCTGGACGGAGAACTAGGGTGAATAAGAAGTCGAGAGGGTCCATTGGTTTCGGGCCCAATGCATGGTAGTAGCTGATTCTTAAATCACACATACAGATCTCAGTGCTTAAGGTCGGCTTCAATGAAACAACCCACCATGTACTCCTACATGGCCTCTCATCGATACCTTTACCAAATCGTGTTCACCACACCACTCTCATTACCGACACAATCATTTCACTCTAGCCCATCACCCAGATGAACCAGACCTGACACGACTCTAAGCATAGCAGGCATAGCAAGGTAGGAACAACACATACATAGGGCTCAATCAACTCCTACACATGCTAGTGGGTTTCATCTAGTTACTGTGGCAATGACAGGTCATGCAGAGGAAATGGGTTCAACTACCGTGGCACACAGCAGTTTGAATCGCGTTGTCTTAATGCAGTAAAAGAGAGCAGGAGCGAGAACATGGGATTGTATCGATATGATCAAATGGTTGGTTGCTTGCCTGATGGTTCGATGCACGGATACGGTTCTTTGTTAGGGTAATCACGGTACCCCTCGGGGACAGAACCTGTCGCAAAGGGCATCGATACACAAGCATCACCAAACAATGTGCAACAATATGATGCATGCATGAAACATGGCAATATGAGTGTATTGGGCTAATGCAACTAAAGCCAGAAGTGTTTGAACAAATTTGAATCAAAGATTCAAATTCCAAATTCAAATATGGCCTTTTAAAGTGCCTTTTCTTGTTCTGCTTAAAACATCAAGTTAACTTGTTTGATCATGCATGAAAGTAGTACAGATGGATAGATTGAATTTTTCTGATCATTTTTCATATATAATTTGTCCAATTTGGAGTTACAGAATAAAAGTAATGAACTTTTGAAGTTTTATTAATATTCTGGAATTTTCTGATTTAAATTAAATCCAGAAATTCAATTACTGCGTCAGCCTGACGTCACAGTGGCATCAGCAGGTCAACAGGGCTGGCTCGGGTCAAACCTGACGTGTGGGGGCCACACGTCAGTGACAGGGGGGTTAAACAGATTTAAATTAATTCTAATTACTAATTAGTGGCGCTGGGGCCCACTATCAGTGTCAGGGGGGGTTGACTAACAGTAGTTAGCGCTAACCTAACCATCTGGCCGACAGGGCCCACGCGTCAGTGACCCTGGGGGGGTCAAACCCCAGGTCGGTCAAGTCAAACCCCACCGGCGACATGACGCCGGCGAGATCCGAGACGGCGGCGAGAGTGCTTTTTGCCATTCCGGCGACCAAATGGACGGCGGAAGGCATCTACGTGTTGCTGAGGTTGAGCCGCGTCTATTGGTGGTGGTGGTTGGGCTCGGGGTGGCCGGAGTTGACGGCGGCGAGCTCGGCTGCGGCGGCCGGAGTTCGGGTGCGGTCGGGATCAGTGTTGCAGGGGGTTTGGGGAGGCGTTGGTGCGTTCTACGTGCTCCTGGTGATGTGTGGAGCACGATGGTGTGCTCGGTTGGACGCTACGGCGACCGTGGCCACGACGGCGACATCGCCGGCGGCGTGGAGCTCTCGGTCGAGGTGGAGCTAGGGCCTAGAGGTCGGGAGAGACCAGGGAAGAAGGGGGAAACGCTCCGGGGGCTCACCGCAGTTGCAGTGGGCGTCGAAGCGGGCTCGGGGACGCGCCGGAGACGACGACTTTGACGGCGACGGTGGTCGGAGTCCGAAGAGGGGAACGGCGACGTGGCGGCGATGCAGGGCTTCCGGGGACCCGTGGAGCGGTGGGGAGGAAGAGGGAGTCGTGGCGGAGCTTCTGAGCTTGTCGGGGGAGCGAGGGGTGGTCGGAGACGACTGCTACGGCGAACGGTGGCGACGGTGGTGTTCGGCCGTGTGAGAGAGAGAGCGAGGGAGAGGACGGAGAGAGCCGGGGAGAGTGAGAGAGAGCAGGGGGGATCGGGACGGGCTGCGGGCGTCGTCCACGCGGCCAGGAGGGCGTCGGCAAGCAGGAGGTGGCCGCGCGGCCGCGCGCGCGCGAGCACGCAGCAGCTTCGGGGCGTGGGGAGGAAGACGACGGGGAGCTACAGTGCTGGGCTGGGTCGGTTGCTGGCTGGGCCGGCCGGCTGGCTGGGCCGCACAGGTAAGTCTTCCCCTTTCTTTTCTGTTTTCTGTTTTTATTTTAATATATCTGCAACTTTGTTGAATTAAATAAAATACCTAGGCAACTTCAAAAATCACCAAACTATTCCTGGCCCATAGTTGGATTATTTCCAACATGAAACATTTTAGTTTGGAGATATTTGAGCATTTAAATATTTTATATTATTTTAAATGCCCAAATTCAAATAGTTATGATTTAATTCAAAACCCTAGGATGGCCTAGGAAAATGTGCACCACTTTTGGCAGAGGTTCTGAACCAAGACAAAAATGATGGGCATTTTAGAAGGGCATTTCAGGTTCATTGAAAATTATTTTAGTAAACCCTAGTTGGTTTCAGAGGGGACTGGGGGTTCTGTCATCCCCATTTCAAGTTTCTGATGAAAGAGTAAACATGATGCAACACTCTAATGCATGACTAGCTAGGGTGTGACAACTCACCCCCACTCAAAAGAATCTCGTCCCGAGATTTGGGTTCCTCCGAGAAGAAGGCGGGATATTCAAGTCGAAGACGATCCTCCCTTTCCCAAGTTGCTTCATCTTCAGAATGGTGCGACCATTGAACTTTGAGAAACTTGATATTATGACGTCGGGTGGTACGCTCGGCCTGATCGAGGATACGAATGGGGTACTCTCGATATGTAAGATTATCTTGGAGATCAAGCATTTCGTGGTCCACTTCACGGATAGGATCCGAGAAGCAACGCCTGAGTTGAGAGACGTGGAAGACATCGTGAACTCTGGAGAGGTGCGGAGGTAGTTCCAATTGGTAGGCAACTTCTCCTCGTTTGGCAAGAATGCGAAAAGGTCCAATGTAACGAGGAGCCAATTTGCCTTTGATACCGAGGCGATGGGTTCCCTTCAGAGGGGTGACCCGAAGGTAAGCCTTCTCGTCAACCTCGAAAGTCATAGCCTTATGTTTTCGGTCATATTGACTCTTTTGACGGGATTGGGCTGTTTTCAACTTTTCACGAACGATACGAACTTGATCTTCTGCTTCCTGAATCATATCCGGGCCAAAGAATTGTCTTTCCCCGGTCTCTGACCAGTTAAGGGGTGTTCGACATCATCGTCCATAGAGAACTTCAAAAGGGGCTTTACCCAAGCTAGATTGATAGCTGTTGTTGTAAGCGAATTCGGCAAATGGAAGGCACTTCTCCCAGTCCATTCCGAACGAGATAACAGAGGCTCGAAGCATGTCTTCTAGAATCTGATTGACGCGTTCCACTTGACCACTTGACTGAGGGTGGAAAGCGGTGCTAAAGGAGAGACGAGTTCCCATAGCATTTTGGAAACTTTCCCAAAATCGAGAGGTGAAAAGACTTCCTCGATCCGAATTGATTTCCAAAGGAACACCATGGAGGGACACTATTCGGGAGATGTATAAGTCTGCCAGCTGGCTAGCGGTTATACTCTC
The DNA here is from genome assembly GCF_018294505.1 of Triticum aestivum. NCBI lineage: Eukaryota > Viridiplantae > Streptophyta > Magnoliopsida > Poales > Poaceae > Triticum > Triticum aestivum. The sequence goes on from NC_057798.1 coordinate 621,566,397, forward strand.
ACGAACAGGTAAGAAATGAGCTACTTTGGAAAGACGATCGACCACGACGAAAATAGCATTATTCCCTCTTTTGGTCCTGGGAAAACCGGTAATGAAATCCATACCAATTTTATCCCATTTCCATTGAGGAATAGCTAATGGTTGAAGGGTGCCAGCAGGCCGTTGATGCTCTGCTTTTACACGACGGCAGACGTCGCAATTGGCAATATACTGAGCAATTTCTCTCTTCATCCTAGTCCACCAGAACCTCTGGCGTAGGTCCTGATACATTTTTGTACTACCGGGATGAATGGTGAGAGGGGATTCATGGGCTTCCTTAAGGATCAATCGCCTCAGGTTGCGCACCTTGGGAACCACTAGTCGATCCCCGAAGTATACGACTCCTTGATCATTAACGGAGAAGCAATTCGCAATTCCTTTCTGAATGTTCCTCTTGATGCGGGAGATTCCCGGATCTACCTTCTGTGCTTTGATAATTTGATCCGTAAGGGTAGGTTTTGCCACCAAGGTGGAGAGAAAACCTTGAGGAACAATGTGAAGGTTAAGCTTTCGAAATTCCTCATGGAGAAGCGGTTGACTTTGTTGTAACATCAGGTTGTTACAATAAGATTTACGACTTAGCGCATCAGCCATGACGTTGGCTTTCCCTGGGGTGTAGGTTATTCCTAAGTCGAAGTCTGTGATCAATTCAACCCAACGTCTTTGCCTGAGATTCAGATCCGGTTGGGTGAAGATGTACTTCAGGCTTTGGTGATCAGTGAATATTTCGCAACGATTACCGAGGAGGTAATGTCGCCAGGTCTTAAGTGCATAGACTACGGCTGCAAGCTCTAGATCATGAGTAGGATAATTCTCCTCATGTGGGTGCAATTGCCGTGAAGCGTAAGCAATTACGTGTCGATCTTGCATAAGAATGCAACCTAGTCCTTGTCGCGAGGCGTCGCAGTAGATAACAAAGTCCTTGGAGAAGTCTGGCGGTACCAGTACGGGAGCAGAGGTCAGGCGTCTTTTCAGTTCCTGAAAGCTGTGCTCACATTGTGGAGTCCATTCGAACTTCTTATCTTTCTTGAGGAGTTCGGTTAGAGGTTTAGCAACTTTGGAGAAGTTCTCGACAAAGCGACGGCAATAGCTCGCTAAGCCTAGAAAACTCCGAACTTGCTTGACCGATTCAGGTGGAGTCCAATCAAGGATGGCTTGAACTCGCTCAGGGTTAACAGCAATACCTTTACCAGATATTACATGACCCAGATAGGTCACTTCTGACAACCAGAATTCACATTTTGAAAATTTGGCATAAAGGCGATGCTCTCGAAGTTTCTTCAACACTAGCCTTAGATGTTCGGCATGTTCTTCCTTGTTCTTGGAGTAGATGAGTATATCATCGAGATAAACTACGACGAATTTATCCAAATACTCCATGAAGATTGAGTTCATTAACCGAGAAAAGGTGGCTGGAGCGTTGGTTAATCCGAAGGACATGACGGTGTACTCGTATTGGCCATAACGAGTAACAAAGGACGTTTTAGGAATGTCCCCGTTTCTGATTTTGATTTGATGGTAGCCCAACCTCAAATCCATCTTGGAGAAGACTGAGGATCCAGCGAGCTGATCATACAGGTCGTTGATCCTGGGAAGTGGATATTTGTTTTTGATTGTGACCAAATTGACAGGTCGGTAATCTACAACCATCCGGTCCGTACCATCTTTCTTCTTGACGAATAGGACGGGGCAAGCCCACGGAGACGAACTAGGTCGGATGAAACCCTTTTTCAAGGATTCGTCGAGTTGTTTCTTAAGCTCGGCTAGTTCTAGGGGTGCCATCTTATAAGGTCTTCTAGCAATCGGAACGGTTCCTGGAATGAGGTCTATTACGAACTCAACATCCCTGTCAGGTGGAACACCTGGCAATTCCTCTGGAAAGACATCCGGGAAGTCACGGACTACCGGAACGTCCTCAAGGTCCGGCAAAGGGCTGGCATTAAGAGAATATAATTGTCGCTTGGCTATTCGAGTCAAAACATTGACTATCTTCCCCGAAGGATGGGTGAGTTGAACAGTCCTAGAGAAACAATCAATTTTGGCTTGATGAGCTGACATCCAGTCCATACCCAAAATGATATTAATATCTGAAGATTTAAGGGCTATCAAAGATGCGAGGAAAACAAGTCTATCGACTTGGATTTCATTTCCATGGCTTACTCTAGAGGTTTGCCATTTGGATCCCGGAGTTTGAATTACCATAGAGGATGGCAAGTCACAGAATGCAACGTTATGCAAACGAGCATAATTTTCAGATATAAAAGAATGAGAGGCTCCTGTATCGAAAAGAACAGATGCCGGGTGACAATTAACAAGAAGCGTACCGAGAACGACGTTGGGATCCTCTTGAGCTTCTTCAGCAGAGATACAGTTGACATGGCCACGTGAAGCGGTGACCGGTTTAGCGTGGAATACTTTCCCTGTCGGCTTGCCACGGCCAACAGCTTTAGCAGATTGATTGGGGTTGGTCTGGGGGCACTCCCGCATATAGTGACCAGATTCCCCACACTTGAAACAAGTCACGGAACTGGTACGTGGAGGAGCATTATTGGTTGGACCCCCATAGGGCTTGGTTGGTGCAGACTGTTGAACAGGGCGAGGCGCCTGGAAAGATGGCCTCGGTGTGAACCTGGGTGGCAGGGCGGTGTTGGGTACCCACACGCGGCGCTTCTGAGGACCAGCACCGGATGAGGAACCCGTGTCGCGTCCATACTTGCGTGTTGCGTCATAGTCAGTCTGACCAGTTTCAGCACTGATGGCTTTGTTGACTAGTTTCGAAAAAGATGTGCACTCATGCAGACGGAGGTCGCGGCGAAGCTCAGGACTAAGGCCCTTACGGAACCTTGCTTGCTTCTTGGCGTCAGTAGACACTTCCTCAGTTGCATATCGGGCGAGATTACCGAACTCTCTGCTATAGACATCCACAGAAAGTCGGCCTTGGGTGAAACTGCAAAATTCTTCACGTTTACGGTCCATGAGACCCTCCGGAATGTGATGTTCACGGAAAGCCTCACTGAACTCAGCCCAAGTTGTGACATGGCCTGCTGGGCGCATAGCTCCATAATTCTCCCACCATAGACTGGCGGGGCCTTCAAGATGATATGCGGCAAAGGTGACCTTGTCAGCCTCCGCTACCAACGCAGAACGCAGTTTGTGAGAGATACTGCGAAGCCAGTCATCGGCGTCGAGAGGCTCGACGGAGTGGTGGAACGTGGGTGGATGCAATTTGATAAAATCACTGAGTGACACCACGTTAGCCCTCTGATGGTGTGCTGTATTCTGTTCAATACGCTCCAACAAACGGTTTGTCTCCCGCTTGTTTCTCTCAGCTTCCATCATCACCTCGGCTAGTGAAGGAGGATGAGGCAGATTTTCATTCCTGGCTTCACTGCCTTCGGCCTGCTCTTGGGAAGTAGGGTTGGCGCGCGTGTTGACCATCCTAGGTAAACAAGACAATGATTTAGTCAGAATGATGAAATTCCGACATGGGATACATAATGTAAGAAATAACTCGGAATGCAAGATGATCATCCGTATGACATGGTAGATACAGAAACTGCTTCTTTATTCCATCGTCATACACACCATACAAGGTTTAGTACAAGACCAAACAAAGTACTATTACGGTGAGAAAAGGATTACATCTCATCGGAGGCATTCCAAGCTCCTATACATTATTTTTCTACACCTCCGGAAAGAGTACAAAACTAGGTCATAACCCACGAGTCACGCGGGACGATAGACGACACAGCTAGTGCGAACTAGTGGTACTACCACTAACTCAGACCGATCCGTAGTAGTCCTTGTAGAAGTCACCTCCATAGCCTGGAAGCTCAACATGTTCATCCGGAAACAGACGATCTCGCGGAGCTTGTGGACCATAGGGGCTAGGATGAGGCCTTGGACCAACAAACGGTGGCTTGCGGGGACCGCGAGGTGGGGTGATGCCTCCTACATCACGCCAAACCATCACGTCTGGCAGAGCAGATCTCACAGGATAGAGATCGCGCATATCTGAATATCCAGCTTGCACCGCCGGTGCGAACCGAGTCAAAGTGGCCCAGTGGTCAGCACGGGTATTGAAGAGCTCTAGCCTTAAGGCCCGATTTTCACGGTCCTTATCCTCGAGCATCTTAGCAGTGGTGCGAGTCCGTGAATCCTCCTGAGTGGAGTCAGCATAGATAGCCTGGAGATACCCTTGTGCTCCCGGAAGTGATCCTGGCATATACCGGAAGTCAGAGTCCCGAAATAGACCAGATCTGACTCGCATAATGGTCATCATAGAGTAGGCGGCATCCTGCACAGCCATCTCAATAGTAACCCCGAGTCCATAGGAGCAGTGAAGAGGCTCAGTGGATCCAGGATAAGATGGAAATATCCTGACAGTGCAGAGATACTGGCTTTGATTAAAATCTCGGAATTGCTCTTCGACCGTGTACTCGGGATACCAACGGTATCCAGCCTCAGTCATTACCCTGACCAACTTAGCAGTATGGCCGGGTACATCTAGGCATCGAGTCAGGCGAACCACTTGATTGAGGTCGCGAGTGGCCATCTGAAAGCATAATCATAATGCAAAGGCATTAGAATTTCTAGCAAAATTTCGGCAGCATAACAGCTGTAAATGCTCAAAAAGGATTTTGAGACATCTGACAAAGGATTTCGTACACACTCAACATCATCATATCAAGTTCTGAAACCATTCTGGCAACATGATGTGGTAGTAGAACTGAACTAGGCTGATAACCATCATACTTATAAGGTACTACTGATTGGTAACACGTGAACCTGATAGAGAGAACAGATCCTAATTCCTTAACCCCCGGTGGAAGAATGGACTGACTCAGATCAGAAAGTCATAAGGTATAAGGAGTAAAAAGAGCCTTACGTTCCAACCCACAAACAATTCCCCTACATATAACTAAAGAATTTCTAGACTCAACATCGACCAGTTTGGCTTGGAGAACCTACAGGCAGTCCGGCTCTGATACCAACGCTGTCAGGACCCCGACTCGATGTCACATCGATCTAGCTGGTAACACCTCATATCACTTTGCGGCCTCACGCACGGTATCCCCACGGGTGTAGTCTTACCTTTTCCCGGGACCGTTTGCGCCTTTTGGCTCACGTATATGATAGTGTCGCTAGCATCCATATGATAAAGAGCCCGGGCTGACATGACTAGTCGTAAACCCAAAGTGGCACAGACTTACAGGGACAGGCATCCATGACCCAGCTTCGAACGTGTCGGTCATCAGCAAGTGGGTCCGGGCTGTAGCACTGGGCTAGCAGGACTCCGGTAAACCGGGCTGTAGCGGGCTAACAGGACTCCGGTACTCAAAGCGTGACATTTCCCCGAAGGGACAGACACAGGAACGAAGAAGGACACATGCCGGCCAGCCTAAGTGTTCCAGAGCAATAGCAAGCTACCATGGCTCAGCGGTAACACTAGGAGACATTTCCCGGTAAGAGAGGCTACTAAAGATAAACAACTAGATAGTCAGATCCCACACATACCAAGCATTTCAATCATACACACATTATGCTCGATATGTGCAAATACAACGAAGCATCACAACATGACTCTACGACACAAGTACTTTATTTAAGGCTCAGGGAGCCATACATAATATACACACAAAGTTACGGGTCTCACGACCCAACATACACGTTATACAATCATACAAGCCAACAGCGGAAGTAACTTGTCTGAGTACAGACAACTAGTAAAATAAAAGAGGCTTGGAAAGCCTGGCTATACTATGTGGTCCTCCACAAGCTCAGGGTCACCACCTGGGTCTTTAGCCTACTCGTTGATGTCAACGTCTACATAGAACCCATCAGAAGGGGTTGCAGCGTCTTCTGTAAAAAATGTAGATTATAGCAACATGAGTACAAAGGTACTCAGCAAGACTTACATCAGATCCTACATACATGCATAGTATCAAGAAGGGTTGGTGGAGTTATTGCAGCAAGCCAGCTTTGACTCTTGGCTAGACTATCCTACGATACTCCAACTTGAAATAGTTTTGCGCACACGAGTCCACTACTCACCACTTCAATACACTACCGAGGATCCACCTCCGTCTTCCTACGGAAGAGCCATCCTCGGCACTCACACTTATCTTGAGGCTTTTAGTAGTTTCCATTTACTTGTCTATGAACTGTATAGGCAACCAAGTAGTCCTTTACCGCGGACGCGGCTATTCGAATAGATCATGATAACCCTGCAGGTGTGTACTTCTTCATACACGCTCTCACCACTTATCGTCGTTTACACGACATGTACTCGGCAACCTTCAAGCGGAAGCCCAACGTGGGTGTCGGCCACGACCTACCTAATCACCTAAGCCTCCAGTCCAGGTTTATCGCCTATTCAGGTTCCATCCGCAGGGAGTCCGGCCGAGGTTTCCCATACGGCCCCGAACGATGTGAACAGGGTTCCCGAGATACCTAACGGGTATTCGGTACACCGTGCCACGTACCTACCGCATCACAGCCCACCCCTACGGTCAGCGCTGTCCACGGCCTCCAGTAGGCTACAAACACCAGAAACTACTTGCAACTCCTGGACGGAGAACTAGGGTGAATAAGAAGTCGAGAGGGTCCATTGGTTTCGGGCCCAATGCATGGTAGTAGCTGATTCTTAAATCACACATACAGATCTCAGTGCTTAAGGTCGGCTTCAATGAAACAACCCACCATGTACTCCTACATGGCCTCTCATCGATACCTTTACCAAATCGTGTTCACCACACCACTCTCATTACCGACACAATCATTTCACTCTAGCCCATCACCCAGATGAACCAGACCTGACACGACTCTAAGCATAGCAGGCATAGCAAGGTAGGAACAACACATACATAGGGCTCAATCAACTCCTACACATGCTAGTGGGTTTCATCTAGTTACTGTGGCAATGACAGGTCATGCAGAGGAAATGGGTTCAACTACCGTGGCACACAGCAGTTTGAATCGCGTTGTCTTAATGCAGTAAAAGAGAGCAGGAGCGAGAACATGGGATTGTATCGATATGATCAAATGGTTGGTTGCTTGCCTGATGGTTCGATGCACGGATACGGTTCTTCGTTAGGGTAATCACGGTACCCCTCGGGGACAGAACCTGTCGCAAAGGGCATCGATACACAAGCATCACCAAACAATGTGCAACAATATGATGCATGCATGAAACATGGCAATATGAGTGTATTGGGCTAATGCAACTAAAGCCAGAAGTGTTTGAACAAATTTGAATCAAAGATTCAAATTCCAAATTCAAATATGGCCTTTTAAAGTGCCTTTTCTTGTTCTGCTTAAAACATCAAGTTAACTTGTTTGATCATGCATGAAAGTAGTACAGATGGATAGATTGAATTTTTCTGATCATTTTTCATATATAATTTGTCCAATTTGGAGTTACAGAATAAAAGTTATGAATTTTTGAAGTTTTATTAATATTCTGGAATTTTCTGATTTAAATTAAATCCAGAAATTCAATTACTGCGTCAGCCTGACGTCACAGTGGCATCAGCAGGTCAACAGGGCTGGCTCGGGTCAAACCTGACGTGTGGGGGCCACACGTCAGTGACAGGGGGGTTAAACAGATTTAAATTAATTCTAATTACTAATTAGTGGCGCTGGGGCCCACTGTCAGTGTCAGGGGGGGTTGACTAACAGTAGTTAGCGCTAACCTAACCATCTGGCCGACAGGGCCCACGCGTCAGTGACCCTGGGGGGGTCAAACCCCAGGTCGGTCAAGTCAAACCCCACCGGCGACATGACGCCGGCGAGATCCGAGACGGCGGCGAGAGTGCTTTTTGCCATTCCGGCGACCAAATGGACGGCAGAAGGCATCTACGTGTTGCTGAGGTTGAGCCGCGTCTATTGGTGGTGGTGGTTGGGCTCGGGGTGGCCGGAGTTGACGGCGGCGAGCTCGGCTGCGGCGGCCGGAGTTCGGGTGCGGTCGGGATCAGTGTTGCAGGGGGTTTGGGGAGGCGTTGGTGCGTTCTACGTGCTCCTGGTGATGTGTGGAGCACGATGGTGTGCTCGGTTGGACGCTACGGCGACCGTGGCCACGACGGCGACATCGCCGGCGGCGTGGAGCTCTCGGTCGAGGTGGAGCTAGGGCCTAGAGGTCGGGAGAGACCAGGGAAGAAGGGGGAAACGCTCCGGGGGCTCACCGCAGTTGCAGTGGGCGTCGAAGCGGGCTCGGGGACGCGCCGGAGACGACGAATTTGACGGCGACGGTGGTCGGAGTCCGAAGAGGGGAACGGCGACGTGGCGGCGATGCAGGGCTTCCGGGGACCCGTGGAGCGGTGGGGAGGAAGAGGGAGTCGTGGCGGAGCTTCTGAGCTTGTCGGGGGAGCGAGGGGTGGTCAGAGACGACTGCTACGGCGAACGGTGGCGACGGTGGTGTTCGGCCGTGTGAGAGAGAGAGCGAGGGAGAGGAAGGAGAGAGCCGGGGAGAGTGAGAGAGAGCAGGGGGGATCGGGACGGGCTGCGGGCGTCGTCCACGCGGCCAGGAGGGCGTCGGCAAGCAGGAGGTGGCCGCGCGGCCGCGCGCGCGCGAGCACGCAGCAGCTTCGGGGCGTGGGGAGGAAGACGACGGGGAGCTACAGTGCTGGGCTGGGTCGGTTGCTGGCTGGGCCGGCCGGCTGGCTGGGCCGCACAGGTAAGTCTTCCCCTTTCTTTTCTGTTTTCTGTTTTTATTTAATATATCTGCAACTTTGTTGAATTAAATAAAATACCTAGGCAACTTCAAAAATCACCAAACTATTCCTGGCCCATAGTTGGATTATTTCCAACATGAATCATTTTAGTTTGGAGATATTTGAGCATTTAAATATTTTATATTATTTTAAATGCCCAAATTCAAATAGTTATGATTTAATTCAAAACCCTAGGATGGCCTAGGAAAATGTGCACCACTTTTGGCAGAGGTTCTGAACCAAGACAAAAATGATGGGCATTTTAGAAGGGCATTTCAGGTTCATTGAAAATTATTTTAGTAAACCCTAGTTGGTTTCAGAGGGGACTGGGGGTTCTGTCATCCCCATTTCAAGTTTCTGATGAAAGAGTAAACATGATGCAACACTCTAATGCATGACTAGCTAGGGTGTGACAGTGGGCTTCGAATTTCTTCATCGTCCGCATCCCAACCGTGTTGGCCGTAGTTCGGCCAGGGCTCTCCTGACAAAGAGAGAGACTTTAATGAATTCAGGATATCGCCAAAAGGCGAGTGCTGAAAGACGTCCGCGGCGGTGAACTCCATGACCGGAGCCCAATCGGGATTAATCAGAAGAGGTGCGTGATTTACGAAGTCCGAATTTGGAGTCCAGCACCTCGGAGTCATGGGCCTTGCGAAGGACTAGGCAGGTATCTGGCTCTATCGCCGTAGAGGTTGCAGCTTCCGGGGCGGCGTCCAACCGTCCGTCCCCGACTGGCGCAGTGGGCTCCGAGCTAATGGTCGGAGCGGATACCTGAGCGACGCTCTGGGTGTTGTCCGATGGCAAAGCTAAATCATGCCCATTGTGACAGTGCGGCGCGCTCGGCCGTGACTCGAATCCGTCGAAGATCAAGTCCCCTCGGATGTCGGCCGTGTAGTTTAAGCTTCCAAACCTGACCTGATGGCCAGGGGCGTAGCTTTCGATCTGCTCCAGATGGCCGAATGAGTTGGCCCGCGGTGCGAAGCCGCCGAATACGAAGATCTGTCCGGGGAGAAAAGTCTCATCCCGGACCGCATCACGATTGACGAGCGAAGAAGCCGTCAGACCTAAAGGCGACGACACAGAGGAACTCTCAATGAAAGCACCAATGTCGGTGTCAAAACCGGCGGATCTCGGGTAGGGGGTCCCGATCTGTGCGTCTAGGCGGATGGTAACAGGAGACAAGGGACGTGATGTTTTTACCCAGGTTCGGGCCCTCTCGATGGAGGTAAAACCCTACTCCTCCTTGATTAATATTGATGATATGGGTAGTACAAGAATAGATCTACCACAAGATCGGAGTGGCTAAACCCTAGAATCTAGCCTATGGTATGATTGTTGTTCGTGCTATGGACTAAAACTCTCTGGTTTATATAGACACCGGAGAGGGCTAGGGTTACACAGAGTCGGTTACAATGGGAGGAGATCTTCATATCGTATCGCCAAGCTTGCCTTCCACGCCAAGGAAAGTCCCATCCGGACACGGGATGGAGTCTTCAATCTTGTATATTCATAGTCCCGGAGTCCAGCCATAGGTCTTAGTCCGGCCATCCGGACACCCCCTAATCCAAGACTCCCTCACTCGGACTCTCGAGTCTTTGAGTAACGCTCCAATCTCTCATGTTTCTTCACAAGAGTATGGAGCTCTTGCCGCACCTCCGCCACCCGCGCCTCCTGCTTTTCTCGCTCGGTGCACTCCACGGCCGCAATGTCTTCGGACTTGGATGGTGCTACCTTCAGGGTCGCCACCTCGGTTGTGGCCCCTGTAACACTCATGTTGGTCCTGTCATTTTTTGCAACTAGGTACTTTTTATATACTAACATCAGGTACTACTTACCTTCCTTGTCCTCGAGTTGCTTCTTGGCAAGGTCGAGCTCGTTCTCGGACGCTCGAGGCTCTGGTTCAATGCATCGACCTCCGCAGTCAGTGCGGCAGAGGTCAGCAGCGCAGCCTGCATTCCCATATTGACATATTTATGTTAGACTCCTGCGTATATCTTTTTAGATCCTCAGTTCGGCTTTGCTTCCCAAACACCAAACTGAGCATCAGGGGCTACTGTATATGCGGTAATATTTTTACATGTATTAAATACATACCTCGAAGCCTGTTAGAAGGCTGGCACAGGCTTCTATCAGCCCGCTCTTGGCAGACTGAACCTTCTGGACCACCGCACTCATAATAGTGTGGTGCTCCTCGTTGATGGAGGCGCCGTTAAGCACCTCCAGCAAATTGTCCGGTGCCTCCGGTTGGACGGGGGTCACCGGCGTCATAGGCTTGCCCTTCTTACGAGGGGGACGCCTGCCGGACTCCGGAACCACTGAAGGTTCCGGTGCGGCGTCCGGACAAGGGCCGGACTTAGAACCCTTTGGGGTTTTATCCCCTTGGCGCCTGGAATCCGGAAGGTCGCCTTGTGGCGTCTCCGGGGCTACCTCCTTCGGGCTCATCCCCTTTTGGGACTCCACCTCGGCGTCGTCCGTGGGGCGAGGGGAGGTAGCAGTCGGAAGTGAAAGACTATTCACATCCGACGAATCCAGGGATCCGCTCGACGAAGCGTCGAGCTGGGCCTTGGGCGGACTCCATGATTATGTTCGACGTTAGAAGATATTGTGCCGTAAAGTAACACCATGAGTTATTCTGGTATCCGGATACTTACGATTTCGCCAGGGGCTTGGCCCTGGATGGCCACTCCTCTTCGCCGTCGTCGGCGTTGGTGGAGTAGTCCGGGAGAAGGGTTTTTCCCTTCTTGGACCCTCCGGTCCCCCTAGTTGGGGTGGCCTTCCTTTTCTTTCCTCCCCCCGTTAGAGGGGGAGAGGCCTCTTCTTCCTCCTCCTCGCCTTCGTGGGAGGAGCGCGCTTCGGAGTCATCGGACAAGGAATCCGACACTACCAGGCGTCGGGAACTCTTTCGAGTTCCCGTGGCCTTCTTCTTAGCCTTCTTCTCCGGCACCACGTGAGGTGCCGGGACCAGGAGCTTCGCCAAGAGGGCATCTGCTGGGCCTTCGGGCAAAGGAGCCGGACAGTCGATCTGTTCGGACTTCTTCTGCCAGTCCTGTCAAAGGAACGGGAGCTTAGATCCCACATAGAGTCAAACTATGAAAAACAAATATCCTGTGATGGGTAAAATAAACTTACCGCGCTAGCTTGGCACTTCGTGCAGAATCCGTGATCCTCGGTGGTGGGAGGGTGAACCTCGGAGGCCTTGAATAGCACCTTCCAGGCATCTTCATGCGTTGTGTCAAAAAGCCTAGACAAAGTTTGGTGCTGGGCCGGGTCGAATTCCCACAAGTTAAAAGCTCGTCGTTGACACGGGAGGATGCGGCGGAAGAGCATGACCTGGATTACGGTGACAAGTTTAACCTTCTTGTCCATCAGGTTTTGGACGCAGGTTTGGAGTACGGTCACCTCGTCCGAATTACCCCACGGCAGGCCCGTCTCTTTCCAGGAGGTGAGCCGTGTGGGGATGCAAGATCGGAATTCGGGGGCCGCTGCCCATTTAGGGTCACGCGGCTCGGTGATGTAGAACCACCCCGATTGCCACCCTTTGATGGTTTCCACAAAGAAGCCCTCGAGCCATGTGACGTTGGCCATCCTGCCCACCATGGCGCCTCCGCACTCCACTTGTCGGCCGCCCACTACCTTCGGCTTGGCATTGAAGGTCTTTAGCCATAAGCCAAAGTGGGGCTTAATGAGGAGGAAGACCTCGCACACGATGATAAACTCCGAGATGTTGAGGATGAAGTTCGGGGCTAGATCGTGGAAATCCAGGCCGTAGTAGAACATGAGCCCCCGGACAAATGGGTGGAGTGGGAAGCCCAGTCTGTGAAGGAAGTGGGGGAGGAACACCACCCTCTCATGGGGCCTAGGAGTGGGGATGAGCTGTCCCTCATCTGGGAGCCGGTGCGCGATGTCATTGGACAAATATCCGGCTTTCCTCAACTTTTTGATGTGCCCCTCCGTGACGGAGGAGGCCATCCACCTGCCTCCCGCTCCGGACATGGATGGAGAAGGTTGATGTGGGAAGTGCGGACTTGGGCGCTGGAGCTCGAGTGCGCGGAGATGGATAAGCAAAGGAGGAAGAAGGCGTAAATGGAAAGAGTGGATCCTTATCCTCTTATATGGGCGGACGAAACTATGTACCCCCACCAGCCTAGTAAAACTCGCTTATCTCCCAAGCGTCGTGATTAATGGCGCGGTTGGGTTACCCACGCCCGTATTGATGAGAATCCCGGAATAAGGGGGCACGATCTCTGCTTTGACAAGACGCGCCAAGGAAAACCGCCTCACTAAACACGCTGAGGTGGGACAGTAAAACGATTTGAATGAAGGCTTGGTCGTGGCATGATGTCATGCTGCGGAATACGTCAGCAGATTAGATTTATACAAATATTATTCTCTCTACGGTGGTATGTGGAGCTTATTTTGCAGAGCCGGACACTATTCTTGTGTTCAAAATCTTCTATGAAGTATTCGGAGGAGGAACCCGCCTTGCAATGCCGAAGACAATTTGCACGCCGAACCCGTCGTCATTGAAGCTTGGTTCAGGGGCTACTGAGGGAGTACCGGATTAGGGGGTGTCCAGATGACCGGACTATAACCTTTGGCCGGACTCCTGGACTATTAAGATACAAGATTGAAGACTTCGTCCCGTGTCCGGATGGGACTTTCCTTGGCGTGGAAGGCAAGCTTGGCGATACGGATATGTAGATCTCCTCCCATTGTAACCGACTCTGTGTAACCCTAGCCCTCTCCGGTGTCTATATATACCGGAGAGTTTTAGTCCGTAGGACGAACAACAATCATACCATAGGCTAGCTTCTAGGGTTTAGCCTCTCTGATCTCGTGGTAGATCTACTCTTGTGCTACCCATATCATCAATATTAATCAAGCAGGAGTAGGGTTTTACCTCCATCGAGAGGGCCTGAACCTGGGTAAAAACATCGTGTCCCTTGTCTCCTGTTACCATCTGCCTAGACGCACAGTTCGGGACCCCCTACCCGAGATCTGCCGGTTTTGACACCGACACCTGGTATGACACCTTTGAAGGTTGTTTTGGTGGGTTTGATCCTTGAGGGATCGATGCCCATTTTGTGCATTGTATCCTGATAGAGCAGGTTCAGGCTGCTGCCACCGTCCATGAGGACTCGTGTGAGGTGGAATCCGTCAATGATAGGGTCAAGGGCCAGTGTGGCCGAACCACCATGACGGATACTGGTCGGATGGTCCATGTGGTCAAAGGTGATCGGACAAGAAGACCATGGTTTGAACATTGGGGCGATTGGCTCCATCGCATAGACGTCCCTTAGTGCACACTTCAGCTCCCGCTTGGGAATATGGGTGGCGTATATCATATTTACCGTTTTACTTGGGGAGGAAATTTCTTGTGTCCTCCTGTGTTTGGCGGTCGAGGCTCCTTGTCGTCATCACTATGCGGCCCCTTTTCCTTGTTTTAGGAATTCAACTAGCCGGCCTGTTTGAATACCCAACATTCTCTGTTGGTATGGTTGGCTGGTTTATCGGGGGTACCATGGATTTGACATGAGCAATCGAGTATGCGGTCCAGACTGGACGGGCTTGGATTGTTTCTTTTAAATGGCTTTTTCCGCTGACCGGACTTGGAGCCACTGAATCTGGCGTTGACGGTCGTGTCTTCGGCGTTATCGCCATTGCTGTGATGCTTATGTCTATTGCGCCGGGGCTTGCCGTTATTATCTTTGGCGTTTGAAGTGCCAGGCTTTCTTGATGTGTTGTTGCTACGAGGCAACCAGCTGTCCTCGCCCGCACAAAAGCGGGTCATAAGTGTCGTAAGGGCTGCCATGGATTTCGGCTTCTCTTGGCCAAGGTGCCGGGCAAGCCACTCGTCATGGATGTTATTCTTAAAGGCCTCTAGAGCTTCGGCATCCGGACAGTCGACAATTTGGTTCTTTTTAGTTAGGAACCGAGTCCAGAATTTCCTAGCTGACTCTCCGGGCTGTTGGGTTATGTGACTTAAGTCATCAGCATCTGGTGGTCGCACATAAGTGCCCTGGAAGTTATCAAGGAATGTGTCTTCCAGGTTCTCCCAACTGCCAATGGAGTTTGCCGGAAGGCTATTCAGCCAATGCCGAGCTGGTCCCTTGAGTTTTAGTGGGAGGTACTTGATGGCATGTAGATCATCACCGCGGGCCATGTGAATATGGAGAAGGAAATCTTCGATCCATACCGCGGGGTCTGTTGTCCCATCATATGGTTCGATGCTCACGGGCTTGAACCCTTCTGGGAATTCATGCTCCATTACTTCGTCAGTGAAGCATAGGGGGTGTGCGGTGCCTCTATGCCGGGCTACATCACGACGCAGTTCAAATGAGTCTGGTCTGTTGTATTCGGCCCGGTCAGATTTGTATTTAGTATATCCGGAGTGGCGGTCATCGTCACGCATTGGGGCACGCCCCTGTGATCCGTAGATCGATCTTGACCGTCCTAATGTGTTTTCCAATTCATCTCGCAGGTCATGCGTGTAGCCCCGGGCCTTTGTGTTTTTATTTGTTTGGCGACGGGGCGCGGGCTGGTGTTCGGGATGGTATGCCGCTTTGTCTCAGCCACAAGGTGGCCGGTCAGCCGCATCCTGCGCTGGTAGTGTAGGCTCTAGTGCCTCATCCTCGAATTGAGGTAACAACCTGCGCCTTGGGTAACTTTTGGTTGGGCGCTCGACTCCGTATTCCTCGGCTGCTAGGACCTCAGTCCATCTATCAGTTAGCAGATCTTGATCAGCTTGAAGCTGCTGTTGTTTTTTCTTCAGGCTTTTTGTAGTGGCTATAAGCCGGCGCTTGAAGCACTCCTGCTCGACGGGATCCTCAGGCACAAGAAATTGTTTGTTGCCGAGGCTCACCTCATCTTCGGAGAGGGGCATGTAATTGTCATCCTCCGAGTCTCCATCCATTGCCTGTTCATTAGGGCTAGCTTGCCCATCTTCACGTCCGGCTTGCTCGAAGCTTGGCTGGGCGGGATTGTTTTTGTCTTCGGCATCATCCGGAGTACTATTGTCTCTTGTGTTGGTATCGCTATTTTTGCTATGGCGGGGTTTAGAGCGGCGCCGCTGATGTCGGCGCTTAGATTGCTTCTCAAGAGGATCACCCTCTGTTGCATCATCGCCATTGCTTTCTTTGGGTGTGTCCACCATATATATATATATATATATATATATATATATATATATATATATATCATATGATGAGGTGGTTGTCCAGCGCCCTATGGGCGGTGGTTCCTGTTCTTCTCCGGCATCATCGTCCATATTGTCGATGTCTTCGGAGTCGAAATCAAGCATGTCGGTTAAGTCATCGACAGTGGCTATTAAGTGGGTGGTGGGTGGGTAACGAATTTCTTCGTCGTCCGCTTCCCGCTCAAGCCGAACATAGTTCTGCCAAGAGTCTCCTGACAGGGAGAGAAACTTTAATAAGTTTAGCATGTCGCCCAAGGGTGAGTGCCGAAAGATATCCGCGGAGCTAAACTCCATGATCGGTGCCCAGTCAGGTTCGAGGGGCACAGATGCATGCGGTTCGGAGCCTAAGGCCGGAGACGAGTCCGACGGTCCGATGACACAGACCTCATTGGAGGCGAAGTCTGTGTTCAGCTCTATTGCCACTGAGTGTGCAGCCTCCGTGGTGGAGTCCATCCACCCATCCTCAGATGGCACGATCTGCTCCGGATTTAAAGCCAGGGCAGCTGCAGGTGCGATCTCCTGAACATCATCGATGGCAGATCTAAGTGATGCTCATTGTGACTGTAGGGTGCACCTATCATGGGTTCGAATCCGTCGAAGATCAAGTCTCCGCGGATGTCGGCAGTGTAATTCAGGCTTCCAAACCTGACCTGATGGCTAGGGTCATAGCTATCGATCTGCTCCAGATGGCCAAGTGAATTGGCCCGCAGTGCGAAGCCGCCGAATACGAAGATCTGTCCGGGGAGGAAAACCTCACCCTGGACCGCATCATTGTAGATGATTGAAGGAGTCATCGAGCCTTACAGTGATGACACCGTGGAACTCTCAATTAAAGCACCAATGTCGGTGTCAAAATCGACGGATCTCGGGTAGGGGGTCTCGAACTGTTTGTCTGAGGCTAATGGTAACAGGAGGCGGGGGACACGATGTTTACCCAGGTTCGGGCCCTCTCTATGGAGGTAATACCCTACTTCCTTCTTGATTGATCTTGATGATATGAGTATTACAAGAGTTGATCTACCACGAGATCGTAGAGGCTAACCCTAGAAGCTAGCCTATGATTCTGATTGTTGTTGTCCTATGGGCTAAACCCTTCGGTTTATATAGACACCGGAGGGGCTAGGGTTATACAGAGTCGGTTACAGAGAAGGAAATCCACATATCTGAATTGCCAAGCTTGCCTTCCACACAAAGGAGAGTCCCACCCGGACACGGGACGAAGTCTTCAATCTTGTGTCTTCATAGTCCAACAGTCCGGCTCGAGAAGTAAGTTCAATCGATCATTATCGCACCATATCGACAACTTTGTTCATTTCCTGATATCAAGTAATTGCTTTCTTTGTCTGGCAGGGTTTGGAAAAAGTTCACCGCAGAATCTCTGGGACTGCCGGGGGAACTGCGATTTAAACACCCGAAAGTAAGTACTACTAGCTAGTTCCGCGCATCTCGCATTGATTCTAGCTAGTTTCATCAATACCATTTAGAATGCTTGCTTATCAGTTTATTGACCTCTATTTCTTGTAAAGTGGTTATGGCAGGAACCAGGGAACAATTACTGTGGATACTACATTTGCGAGTTCATCCGTCACACGACCTGTGAGCGGGGCTACTCTAAAAAACAATATGAAGTGCGTAAGCAATAATATTGATAATTTTATTTTATTACCATCATTTGTGTTGACTTTCATTCATATATATGTATTGACCCCCTTCTTCAAATTAGATGTTTCAGATGCGGGATGAACTCCTACCACAAGATCGCATACGAGCAATTCAAGAGGAATTGACGGGATTCTTTCTTGACCAGGTCATCGATAAAGACGGAGAATAACATGTGGAACTTGAGTTCATATGTTAGGGGATTGTAAGAGATCTTATATTGTATATATGTAGCCAGTAGCGTCGGATAGATATACGAAAACTTGTTGTTCGACCAATCTCTCGGAGAAGGAGAGGTCGGTCACTTCTCTCTGTATATGTTCATGACGATCTTCTGTACTTAATGGTTTCCTTCATTTGCTTACTAGCTAGCTAGCGTATCAAGTCATCTCTATACGTATAGTACGTAGCGTCGACCAAGCACGGAGATAAGAGAGGACACTTCTCTTTATTAGCTAGCTAACACAATATATGAAACCCC
>NC_057798.1:621584767-621594566 GCF_018294505.1 Triticum aestivum
GAACTGCTGACGCGTGGATGACTTTTGGTCCCGGTTGATGCCACCAACGGGACAAAAGGCTCTCCTGCCTGGGCAAGCCACAGTGGTCACGTGGAGCCCCATCTGTCCCGGTTCATAGGCGAACCGGGACTAAAGGTATTGGGCTTTAGTACCAACACTTTAGTCCCAGTTCGGGAACCGGAGCAAATGAGCATTATGAACCGGGACAAATGGGTCTTTTTCTACTAGTGTTGGATGGTTAGAGGGACTGTGGTATTTCTAGCCCATCAAGGTTCAAATTCTGGTGCTCGCATTTATTTCTAGATTTATTTCAGGATTTCCGACGATGCGTATTCAGTGGGAGGAGACGTTCCCGTCGACGACGAGGTGCCTACTCTGACTTCGTAAATTACAAGATGATATACCGGTTTAGTCTTTCGAAGATGCTTATAGCGGTAGGGTGTGCGTACGTACGTTCATAGGGGTGAGTGTATGCGCGTGTATATAAGTGTTTGCGTCTGTACATGTTAAAAAAAATTGAGCGTGTTAATTATACTTTACTCGATGCTTCTCACTGGATATGCTTCGTCTTGATCGAAGGTAGACGTCAAGGGAGTCTGCCAGTCTGCCAGCCTGCAGCCCCACTCCCGTACGTCCGCTACACCCGATTCGCATGTAAACAACCAACGCCCATTGTTCGTATCGCCCCATTGGTTGACCGGGCATCGCATTGACAGAGCTGCCATTTGGAGCAATCGTGACTGGACACTAGCACGTACAGTACGTAGTATATATGCTCCCACACGAAGAACATCTCAAGCAAGAAAAGCCATGGAAACCACGAGGCTATCCTTGCTCTCTCTTCTTCCTTTCCTTCTCCTCGCGATCGCTGCCGAGGCAACCGGCGGCGAGCTCAGCACGTACATCGTCCACGTGCAAGCGGAGGAGAACCGCGTGTTTGGCACCCCGGACGACCGGAAGACGTGGTACCACTCGTTCCTCCCGGAACATGGCCGGCTCGTGCACGCGTACCACCACGTCGCGAGCGGGTTCGCGGCCCGGCTGACGCGGCCGGAGCTGGAGGCGGTGTCCGCCATGCCCGGGTTCCTCAGCGCGACCCGCGCCCGGACGTACACCACGCTCACGACGCACACGCCCGAGTTCCTCGGGCTGAACCTGGAGCAGGGGCGGCGGAACTACACGTCGGAGTTCGGCGCCGGGGTCATCGTAGGCGTGATCGACAGCGGCATCTTCCCCGACCACCCGTCGTTCAGCGACGATGGCATGCCGCCGCCACCGGCCAAGTGGAAGGGGCGCTGCGACTTCAACCGCACCTCGTGCAACAACAAGCTCATCGGCGCGCGCAACTTCGTCTCCACCCTCAACGACCCGAACGGCACTTCCGCGCGGGTGCCGCCGATCGATGACTTTGGGCACGGCACTCACACCGCGAGCACCGCGGCGGGAGCGGTAGTGCCGGGCGCTAACGTGCTTGGCCACGCGTTGGGCACCGCCGCCGGGATGGCGGCCCGCGCGCACATCGCCATGTACAAGGTGTGCGACCTGAACGGAGGGTGCAAGACGTCCGACATGCTGGCCGGTGTCGACGCGGCCGTGGGCGACGGCTGCGACGTCATTTCCATGTCTCTCGCCGGGCCGTCCGTGGCCTTTCACCTAGATCCTATGGCCATCGGGACGTTCGGCGCCATAGAGAAGGGCATTTTTGTGAGCATGGCTGCTGGCAACTCCGGCCCGGGAGAGAGCTCCGTGAAAAACGAGGCTCCGTGGATGCTCACCGTTGGCGCGAGTACCATGGACCGCTCCATCCGTTCGATCGTGCAGCTGGGGAATGGCGCGTATTTCCAGGGCGAGTCACTCTACCAGCCAAACGCCGGTGTGCACGGTGCCTTCTACCCGTTGGTGTCCGCCGGCGCGAGCGGGAAGCCACTCGCCGAGTTCTGTGGGAACGGCTCGCTGGACGGCTTCGACGTCAAGGGCAAGATAGTGCTCTGTGAACTCACGAGAAATATCACGGCGATGAACCAAGGTCAGGTAGTGCTGAGTGCTGGCGGCCTCGGCATGATCTTGGCCAACCAGTTTGCCCAAGGCTACGACACGTTAGCCGACGAGAACGTCCTGCCGTCGTCGAGCGTCGACTACCTCGCGAGCGCAGCCATCAAATTGTATCTCAGCTCAACGGCGAACCCGGTGGCGCATATCGGCTTCAGGGGTACAGTACTCGGCACGTCACCTGCTCCGTCGATCGTTTACTTCTCATCTCGTGGGCCTAGCCGTCAGGGCACCGGCGTTCTGAAGCCCGACATCACGGGCCCCGGGGTGAACGTGCTCGCCGCATGGCCGTTTCAGATCGGGCCACCGTCAGCACCAGTTCTTCCCGGACCGACCTTCAACATCATCTCCGGCACGTCCATGTCGACACCGCACCTCGCCGGCATTGCGGCGCTGATCAAGAGCAAGCACCCGGACTGGTCGCCGGCGGCGATCAAGTCGGCCATGATGACGACGGCTGACATCACCGACCGCTCCGGCAATCCCATACTCAATGAGCAGCGCGTGGTGGCCAACCTCTTCGCCACCGGCGCCGGACATCACCCCCGAGGATTACATCGGCTACCTCTGCAGCATGTACACGAGCCAGCAAGTGTCGGTGATCGCGCGCCGGCCGATCGACTGCTTGACCACCGTCGTGATCAGTGACCGCCTGCTGAATTACCCTTCGATCTCGGTCGCTTTCCCAGCTTCCTGGAATTCGACTGCGCCCGTCGTCGTCAGGCGCAAGGTGAAAAACGTCGGGGAGGTGCCTTCGGTGTACTACGCGGCGATCGACATGCCGAGCAGCGCCGTAAGCGTGGACGTATACCCGACGGAGCTGGAGTTCATCGAAGCGAACCAGGAGGTGATCTTTTCGGTATACGTGTGGCCGAGGCAGATTGGTGCAAGGGTGGTGCAGGGTGCTCTACGGTGGGTATCCGAGAAGCACATCGTGCGGAGCCCAATATCCGTCACCTTTGCTTGATCACATACTTGATTTCTCACACGATAGGTCGACAAGGCTCAAGTATGTTTATCTCTTTCGCACAACTTGCTGATTGTTAGTTTGTCTCGACTTAATTTTCAATGAATCAATAGCCTAAGAAAGGGTGATCTTTTTTTTCTTGAAAAAGGAGGATAACCCCCGACCTGATCTGCACAGCGATGCACACATTCATCTTTGAAGGGTTGGATGCGCTTTGCGGCGCCGGCGGTCTTGCTGGGTTTTCATAATTTTTTCACTCCCTCTATTTCAAAATATAAGATATTTTACATCAAAACCCAGAACGTAGCCCTCCTTCTAAAACACTTGTTCAAGTTCTATAACCGCGAAGAGGTCCCCTGGGTGACCTTGATCTGGGATGCTTACTACACGGACAAAATTCCGCATGCAACAGACCCAGTTGGCTCCTTCTGGTGGCGTGATGTAATGCAACTCAGCGACGTGTTTCGTGGGATCACCAGAGTCATTCTAAGGAACGGTTCTTCCTCCCTGTTCTGGAAAGACGCTTGGTTTGATAGCAATCGAGATGCCCCCCTCGTGGAGCTCTTCCCCATGGCTTTCTCTTTCTACTTAAATGAGGATGAATTTGTTGTTAATGTTCTTACAGCTACGGATCCGGGCATGCTTTTCCACCTGCCTCTGTCGGCTCAAGCTAGAGAGGAAGTCAGGGAGATCCAACAAGGCTCAATGCATGTGCTTCTGGAGAGGGACTGCAATGACACTTGGGAGTGCATCCTCGGTGGGAAATTCTCCTCCAAGAAATTCTATGACCACTGCTTCAAAGAGATGGTTGCTGACGATGTCTTCGTTTGGCTTTGGAAGGCCAAAAGCCCGATCAAATTCAAAATGTTTGGGTGGCTGCTGCTGGTGGACCGCCTAAACACGAGAAACATGCTGAGATGTAGGCACTACATCGTTGCGGGCAATAGTGACACTTGCATGTTGTGCCAAAACCCTCCTGAAGAAACCGTCGAACACCTATTCTTTGCTTGCCCGTTTAGCCAACGTAGTTGGGATAAAGTTGGCATGCAATGGCCAACATTGGGCAACAGAATCTCTTTGTTACACAGTGGCAGAGAGAATTGGCAGCAACCTTTGTTTTGGACATTTTTATGATGGATGCATGAAGTTTGTGGAAGGAGAGAAACAATGAATACTTGAGAGGGATCCCGCACTCTTGTGGTTCATGGTTGGCTAGGTTCAAAAATCTTTTGGGCCTTCTGGTACACAATTGTAGAAAGGAACTTTGTCCTTTCTTAGCTACTTACATACAAGGCATGTGACACTTGTTATTTAGATTATTGAGGCCATGGCCGGGGGGGGGGCACTAAAACCCACTCGTAACATTGATGTAATTGGTTCCTTGTGCTTATAGTAAAAAAATAAGATATTTTTTTAGAAAAGTCCAAACTCTTTAAGTTTGAACAAATTTAAGATAAACATATCGATATCCATATATCAAATTGCTATCATTAGATTCATCATGAAATGAATTTTCATGGTTTATTCATTTAGTATTGTGGACATCGATATACTTATGCTCTGGACTTGGCCAGAGTTAAAGAAATATCACTTTTCAGAAAACTAATATACCTTAAATTTTGAAATTGAGGGAATATTTGGTTTGGCGACTGAGGGAGATGATGGAGTGTATTTTATTTTCATTTATAATGTCGTTTTTTGGTGGGTCTTTCGTGGTATGATTCTATGTTATCTACTAATCAACTCATACTTATGTGTGGAAATTTTCTGCGTCAGTGGTTGCATGTACTATATTGGTGCTCTAGTATCACATGTTGACGCTTCTTTTGCCTAGTGGTGAGCGGGTGCGTGGGATTGATATGTTTTTATATATAGATATCTAACAAAGCCTTACCAAATAGATACATGAAATAGCCAAAGCCACCTTCCTCGCGAGCACTGTCGCCACATCTACAAGCTTGATGATGTGTCCTAAACCTTGCACATAGCCACCCCGCACAACCAATTCCTCTGCCCTGACAGTTGCGCACAACCACCATGCATGAGCCGCCTGAAGGAAATATGCCCTAGAGGCAATAATAAAGTTATTATTTATTTCCTTATAATCATGATAAATGTTTATTATTCATGCTAGAATTGTATTTACCGGAAACATAATACATGTGTGAATACATAGACAAACAAAGTGTCACTAGTATGCCTCTACTTGACTAGCTCGTTAATCAAAGATGGTTATGTTTCCTAACCATGAACAATGAGTTGTTATTTGATTAACGAGGTCACATCATTAGTAGAATGATCTGATTGACATGACCCATTCCATTAGCTTAGCACCCGATCGTTTAGTATGTTGCTATTGCTTTCTTCATGACTTATACATGTTCCTATGACTATGAGATTATGCAACTCCCGCTTACCGGAGGAACACTTTGGGTACTACCAAACGTCACAACGTAACTGGGTGATTATAAAGGAGTACTACAGGTGTCTCCAATGGTCGATGTTGGGTTGGCGTATTTCGAGATTAGGATTTGTCACTCCGATTGTCGGAGAGGTATCTCTGGGCCCTCTCGGTAATACACATCACATAAGCCTTGCAAGCATTACAACTAATATGTTAGTTGTGAGATGATGTATTACGGAACGAGTAAAGAGACTTGCCGGTAACGAGATAGAACTAGGTATTGGATACCGACGATCGAATCTCGGGCAAGTAACATACCGATGACAAAGGGAACAACGTATGTTGTTATGCGGTCTGACCGATAAAGATCTTCGTAGAATATGTAGGAGCCAATATGGGCATCCAGGTCCCGCTATTGGTTATTGACCAGAGACATGTCTCGGTCATGTCTACATTGTTCTCGAACCCGTAGGGTCCGCACGCTTAAGGTTACGATGACAGTTATATTATGAGTTTATGCATTTTGATGTACCGAAGGTTGTTCGGAGTCCCGGATGTGATCACGGACATGACGAGGAGTCTCGAAATGGTCGAGACGTAAAGATTGATATATTGGAAGCCTATGTTTGGACATCGTAAGTGTTCCGGGTGAAATCGGGATTTTACCGGGTTACCGGGAGGTTACCGGAACCCCTCGGGAGCCATATGGGCCATCATGGGCCTTAGTGGAAAGGAGAAAGGGGCAGCCCAAGGTGGCTGCGCCTCTTTCCCCTCCCCTAGTCCTATTAGGACTAGGAGAAGGTGGCCGGCCCCCCTCTCTCCCTTCCCCTCCGAGGAATCCTAGTTGGACTAGGATTGGGGGGAGGAATCCTACTCCCAGAGGGAGTAGGACTCTCCTGCGCCTCCCTCTTTGGCCGGCGAGCCTCCCCTCCTCTCCTCCTTTATATACGGAGGCAGGGGCACCTCTAAACACACAAGTTGACACAAGTTGATCCACGTGATCGATTCCTTAGCCGTGTGCGGTGCCCCCTGCCACCATATTCCTCGATAATACTGTAGCGGAGTTTAGGCGAAGCCCTGCTGCTGTAGTTCATCAAGATCGTCACCACGCCGTCGTGCTGACGAAACTCTTCCCCGACACTTTGCTGGATCGGAGTCCGGGGATCGTCATCGAGCTGAACGTGTGCTCGAACTCGGAGGTGCCGTAGTTTCGGTGCTTGATCGGTTGGATCGTGAAGACGTACGACTACTTCCTCTACGTCGTGTCATCGCTTCCGCAGTCGGTCTGCGTTGGGTACGTAGACAACACTCTCCTCTCGTTGCTATGCATCACATGATCCTGTGTGCGCGTAGGAAAATTTTTGAAATTACTACGAAACCTAACAAGAACATCCTAAAATACCTGAAAAGGACTAAGGATATGTTTCTCGTATATGGAGGTGACAAAGAGCTCACCGTAAAAGGTTACGTTGATGCAAGCTTTGACACTGATCCGGACGATTCTAAATCGCAAACCGGATACGTGTTTACATTAAACGGTGGAGCTGTCAGTTGGTGCAGTTCTAAACAAAGCGTTGTAGCGGGATCTACATGTGAAGCGGAATACATAGCTGCTTCGGAAGCAGCAAATGAAGGAGTCTGGATGAAGGAGTTCATATCCGATCTAGGTGTCATACCTAGTGCATCGGGTCCAATGAAAATCTTTTGTGACAATACTGGTGCAATTGCCTTGGCAAAGGAATCCAGATTTCACAAAAGGACCAAACACATCAAGAGACGCTTCAACTCCATCCGGGATCTAGTCCAGGTGGGAGACATAGAGATTTGCAAGATACATACGGATCTGAATGTTGCAGACCCGTTGACTAAGCCTCTTCCACGAGCAAAACATGATCAGCACCAAAGCTCCATGGGTGTTAGATTCATTACAGTGTAATCTAGATTATTGACTCTAGTGCAAGTGGGAGACTGAAGGAAATATGCCCTAGAGGCAATAATAAAGTTATTATTTATTTCCTTATAATCATGATAAATGTTTATTATTCATGCTAGAATTGTATTTACCGGAAACATAATACATGTGTGAATACATAGACAAATAGAGTGTCACTAGTATGCCTCTACTTGACTAGCTCGTTAATCAAAGATGGTTAAGTTTCCTAACCATGAACAATGAGTTGTTATTTGATTAACGAGGTCACATCATTAGTAGAATGATCTGATTGACATGACCCATTCCATTAGCTTAGCACCCGATCGTTTAGTATGTTGCTATTGCTTTCTTCATGACTTATACATGTTCCTATGACTATGAGATTATGCAACTCCCGTTTACCAGAGGAACACTTTGGGTACTACCAAACGTCACAACGTAACTGGGTGATTATAAAGGAGTACTACAGGTGTCTCCAATCGTCGATGTTGGGTTGGCGTATTTCGAGATTAGGATTTGTCACTCCGATTGTCGGAGAGGTATCTCTGGGCCCTCTCGGTAATACACATCACATAAGCCTTGCAAGCATTACAACTAATATGTTAGTTGTGAGATGATGTATTACGGAACGAGTAAAGAGACTTGCCGGTAACGAGATTGAACTAGGTATTGGATACCGACGATCGAATCTCGGGCAAGTAACATACCGATGACAAAGGGAACAACGTATGTTGTTATGCGGTCTGACCGATAAAGATCTTCGTAGAATATGTAGGAGCCAATATGGGCATCCAGGTCCCGCTATTGGTTATTGACCGGAGACGTGTCTCGGTCATGTCTACATTGTTCTCGAACTCGTAGGGTCCGCACGCTTAAGGTTACGATGACAGTTATATTATGAGTTTATGCATTTTGATGTACCGAAGGTTGTTCAGAGTCCCGGATGTGATCACGGACATGACGAGGAGTCTCGAAATGGTCGAGACGTAAAGATTGATATATTGGATGACTATATTCGGACACCGGAAGGGTTCCGGAAGAGTATCGGATAAAACCGGAGCACCGGGGGGTTACCGGAACCCCCCGGGGGGTTAATGGGCCTTATGGGCCTAAAGTGGAGAAGAGGAAGGGGCTGCCACAGCAGGCCGCGCGCCCCCTCTCCCCCTAGTCCGAATTGGACAAGGAGGGAGGGGCGGCGCCCCCCCTTTCCTTCTCTCCCTCCACCTCTCCTAGTTGGACAAGGAACGGGAGGGGAGTCCTACTCCCGGTAGGAGTAGGACTCCTCCTGCACGCCTCCTCTAGGGCCGGCCGCACCCCCCCTTGGATCCTTTATATACGGAGGCAAGGGGATACCCAAGACACACAAGTTGATCCACGTGATCTGTTCCTTAGCCGTGTGCGGTGCCCCCTGCCACCATATTCCTCGATAATACTGTAGCAGAGTTTAGGCGAAGCCCTGCTGTTGTAGTTCATCAAGATCGTCACCACGCCGTCGTGCTGACGGAACTCTTCCCCGACACTTTGCTGGATCGGAGTCCGGGTATCGTCATCGAGCTGAACGTGTGCTCAAACTCGGAGGTGCCGTAGTTTCGGTGCTTGATCGGTTGGATCGTGAAGACGTACGACTACTTCCTCTACGTCGTGTCATCGCTTCCGCAGTCGGTCTGCGTTGGGTACGTAGACAATACTCTCCCCCTCGTTGCTATGCATCACATGATCTTGCGTGTGCGTGGGAATTTTTTTGAAATTACTACGAAACCCAACAGTGGCAGCCGAGCCTAGGTTATTTATGTTGATGTTATATGCACGAGTAGAACACAAGTGAGTTGTGGACGATACAAGTCATACTGCCTACCAGCATGTCATACTTTGGTTCGGCGGTATTGTTGGACGAGACGACCCAGACCAACCTTACGCGTACGCTTACGCGAGACCGGTTCCCTCGACGTGCTTTGCACAGAGATGGCTTGCGGGCGACTGCCTCTCCAACTTTAGTTGAACCAAGTATGGCTACGCCTGGTCCTTGCGAAGGTTAAAACGGAGTCTATTTGACAAACTATCGTTGTGGTTTTGATGCGTAGGTGAGATTGGTTCTTACTTAAGCCCGTAGCAGCCACGTAAAACATGCAACAACAAAGTAGAGGACGTCTAACTTGTTTTTGCAGGGCATGTTGTGATGTGATATGGTCAAGGCATGATGCTGAATTTTATTGTATGAGATGATCATGTTTTGTAACCGAGTTATCGGCAACTGGGAGGAGCCATATGGTTGTCGCTTTATTGTATGCAATGCAATCGCGATGTAATGCTTTACTTTATTACTAAACGGTAGTGATAGTCGTGGAAGCATAAGATTGGCGAGACGACAACGATGCTACGATGGAGATCAAGGTGTCGCGCCGGTGACGATGGTGATCATGACGGTGCTTCGGAGATGGAGATCACA
>NC_057798.1:621594684-621638567 GCF_018294505.1 Triticum aestivum
TGATTGACGGTAGCATTATAAGATGATCTCTCACTAAATTATCAAGAAGTGTTCTCCCTGAGTATGCACCGTTGCCAAAGTTCGTCGTGCCCAGACACCACGTGATGATCGGGTGTGATAAGCTCTACGTCCATCTACAACGGGTGCAAGCCAGTTTTTGCACACGCAGAATACTCAGGTTAAACTTGACGAGCCTAGCATATGCAGATATGGCCTCGGAACACGGAGACCGAAAGGTCGAGCGTGAATCATATAGTAGATATGATCAACATAACGATGTTCACCATTGAAAACTACTCCATCTCACGTGATGATCGGTCATGGTTTAGTTGATTTGGATCACGTGATCACTTAGAGGATTAGAGGGATGTCTATCTAAGTGGGAGTTCTTTAGTAATATGATTAATTGAACTTAAAATTTATCATGAACTTAGTCCCTGATAGTATCTTGCTTGTTTATGTTGATTGTAGATAGATGGCTCGTGTTGTTGTTCCGTTGAATTTTAATGCGTTCCTTGAGAAAGCAAAGTTGAAAGATGATGGTAGCAATTACACGGACTGGGTCTGTAACTTGAGGATTATCCTCATTGCTGCACAGAAGAATTACGTCCTGGAAGCACCGCTGGGTGCCAGGCCTGCTGCTGGTGCAACACCAGATGTTGTGAACGTCTGGCAGAGCAAAGCTGATGACTACTCGATAATTCAGTGTGCCATGCTTTACGGCTTAGAATCGGGACTTCAACGACGTTTTGAACGTCATGGAGCATATGAGATGTTCCAGGAGTTGAAGTTAATATTTCAAGCAAATGCCCGAATTGAGAGATATGAAGTCTCCAATAAGTTCTATAGCTGCAAGATGGAGGAGAACAGTTCTGTCAGTGAGCATATACTCAAAATGTCTGGGTATAATAATCACTTGATTCAATTGGGAGTTAATCTTCCGGATGATTGCGTCATTGACAGAATTCTCCAATCACTGCCACCAAGCTACAAGAGCTTCATGATGAACTATAATATGCAAGGGATGAACAAGACTATTCCCGAGCTCTTCGCAATGCTGAAAGTTGCGGAGGTAGAAATCAAGAAGGAGCATCAAGTGTTGATGGTTAACAAGACCACTAGTTTCAAGAAAAAGGGCAAAGGGAAGAAGAAGGGGAACTTCAAGAAGAACGGCAAGCAAGTTGCTGTTCAAGAGAAGAAACCCAACTCTGGACCTAAGCCTGAAACTGAGTGCTTCTACTGCAAGCAGACTGGTCACTGGAAGCGGAACTGCCCCAAGTATTTGGCGGATAAGAAGGATGGCAAGGTGAACAAAGGTATATGTGATATACATGTTATTGATGTGTACCTTACTAGGGCTCGCAGTAGCACCTGGGTATTTGATACTGGTTCTGTTGCTAATATTTGCAACTCGAAACAGGGACTACGGAATAAGCGGGCACTAGCAAAGGACGAGGTGACGATGCGCGTTGGAAATGGTTCCAAAGTCGATGTGATCGCGGTCGGCACGCTACCTCTACATCTACCTTCGGGATTAATATTAGACCTAAATAATTGTTATTTGGTGCCAGCGTTGAGCATGAACATTATATCTGGATCTTGTTTAATGCGAGACGGTTATTCATTTAAATCAGAGAATAATGGTTGTTCTATTTATATGAGTAATATCTTTTATGGTCATGCACCCTTGAAGAGTGGTCTATTCTTATTAGATCTCGATAGTAGTAATACACATATTCATAATGTTGAAACCAAAAGATGCAGAGTTGATAATGAAAGTGCAACTTATTTGTGGCACTGTCGTTTAGGTCATATCGGTGTAAAGCGCATGAAGAAACTCCATACTGATGGATTTTTGGAACCACTTGATTATGAATCACTTGGTACTTGCGAACCGTGCCTCATGGGCAAGATGACTAAAACACCGTTCTCCGGTACTCTGGAGAGAGCAACAGATTTGTTGGAAATCATACATACCGATGTATGTGGTCCAATGAATATTGAGGCTCGAGGCGGATATCGTTATTTTCTCACCTTCACAGATGATTTGAGCAGATATGGATATATCTACTTAATGAAGCATAAGTCTGAAACATTTGAAAAGTTCAAAGAATTTCAGAGTGAAGTTGAAAATCATCGTAACAAGAAAATAAAGTTTCTACGATCTGATCATGGAGGAGAATATTTGAGTTACGAGTTTGGTGTACATTTGAAAAACTGTGGAATAGTTTCACAACTCACGCCACCCGGAACACCACAGCGCAATGGTGTGTCTGAACGTCGTAATCGTACTTTACTAGATATGGTGCGATCTATGATGTCCCTTACAGATTTACCGCTATCATTTTGGGGTTATGCTTTAGAGACGGCCGCATTCACGTTAAATAGGGCACCATCAAAATCCGTTGAGACGACGCCTTATGAACTGTGTTTTGGCAAGAAACCAAAGTTGTCGTTTCTTGAAGTTTGGGGCTGCGATGCTTATGTGAAAAAGCTTCAACCTGATAAGCTCGAACCCAAATCGGAGAAATGTGTCTTCACAGGATACCAAAGGAAACTGTTGGGTACACCTTCTATCACAGATCCGAAGGCAAGACATTCGTTGCTAAGAATGGATCATTTCTAGAGAAGGAGTTTCTCTCGAAAGAAGTGAGTGGGAGGAAAGTAGAACTTGATGAGGTAACTGTACCTGCTCCCTTACTGGAAAGTAGTTCATCACAGAAAACTGTTTCAGTGACACCTACACCGGTTAGTGAGGAAGCCAATGATAATGATCATGAAACTTCAGATCAAGATACTACTGAACCTCGTAGATCAACCAGAGTAAGATCCGCGCCAGAGTGGTATGGTAATCCTGTTCTGGAAGTCATGCTACTAGATCATGATGAACCTACGAACTATGAACAAGCGATGGTGAGCCCAGATTCCGCAAAATGGCTTGAAGCCATGAAATCCGAGATGGGATCCATGTATGAGAACAAAGTATGGACTTCGGTTGACTTGCCCGATGATCGGCAAGCAATTGAGAATAAATGGATCTTTAAGAAGAAGACTGACACTGATGGTAATGTTACTGTCTACAAAGCTCGACTTGTCGCAAAAGGTTTTCGGCAAGTTCAAGGGATTGACTACGATGAGACCTTCTCACCCGTAGCGATGCTTAAGTCCGTCCGAATCATGTTAGCGATTGCCGCATTTTATGATTACAAAATTTGGCAAATGGATGTCAAAACTGCATTCCTGAATGGATTTCTGGAAGAAGAGTTGTATATGATGCAACCGGAAGGTTTTGTCGATCCAAAGGGAGCTAACAAAGTGTGCAAGCTCCAGCGATCCATTTATAGACTGGTGCAAGCCTCTCGGAGTTGGAATAAACGTTTTGATAGTGTGATCAAAGCATTTGGTTTTATACAGACTTTCGGAGAAGCCTGTATTTACAAGAAAGTGAGTGGGAGCTCTGTAGCATTTCTGATATTATATGTGGATGACATATTACTGATTGGAAATGATATAGAATTTCTGGATAGCATAAAGGGATACTTGAATAAAAGTTTTTCAATGAAAGACCTCGGTGAAGCTGCTTACATATTAGGCATTAAGATCTATAGAGATAGATCAAAACGCTTAATTGGACTTTCACAAAACACATACCTTGACAAAATTTTGAAGAAGTTCAAAATGGAACAAGCGAAGAAAGGGTTCTTGCCTGTGTTACAAGGTGTGAAATTGAGTAAGACTCAATGCCCGACCACTGCAGAAGATAGAGAGAATATGAAAGATGTTCCCTATGCATCAGCCATAGGATCTATCATGTATGCAATGTTGTATACCAGACCTGATGTATGCCTTGCTATAAATTTAGCAGGGAGGTACCAAAGTAATCCAGGAGTGGATCACTGGACAGCGGTCAAGAACATCCTGAAATACCTGAAAAGGACTAAGGATATGTTTCTCGTATATGGAGGTGACAAAGAGCTCATCGTAAAAGGTTACGTTGATGCAAGCTTTGACACTGATCCGGACGATTCTAAATCGCAAACCGGATACGTGTTTACATTAAACGGTGGAGCTGTCAGTTGGTGCAGTTCTAAACAAAGCGTCGTAGCGGGATCTACATGTGAAGCGGAATACATAGCTGCTTCGGAAGCAGCAAATGAAGGAGTCTGGATGAAGGAGTTCATATCCGATCTAGGTGTCATACCTAGCGCATCGGGTCCAATGAAAATCTTTTGTGACAATACTGGTGCAATTGCCTTGGCAAAGGAATCCAGATTTCACAAAAGGACCAAACACATCAAGAGACGCTTAAACTCCATCCGGGATCTAGTCCAGGTGGGAGAGATAGAGATTTGCAAGATACATACGGATCTGAATGTTGCAGACCCGTTGACTAAGCCTCTTCCACGAGCAAAACATGATCAGCACCAAGGCTCCATGGGTGTTAGAATCATTACAGTGTAATCTAGATTATTGACTCTAGTGCAAGTGGGAGACTGAAGGAAATATGCCCTAGAGGCAATAATAAAGTTATTATTTATTTCCTTATAATCATGATAAATGTTTATTATTCATGCTAGAATTGTATTTACCGGAAACATAATACATGTGTGAATACATAGACAAACAAAGTGTCACTAGTATGCCTCTACTTGACTAGCTCGTTAATCAAAGATGGTTATGTTTCCTAACCATGAACAATGAGTTGTTATTTGATTAACAAGGTCACATCATTAGTAGAATGATCTGATTGACATGACCCATTCCATTAGCTTAGCACCCGATCGTTTAGTATGTTGCTATTGCTTTCTTCATGACTTATACATGTTCCTATGACTATGAGATTATGCAACTCCCGCTTACCGGAGGAACACTTTGGGTACTACCAAACGTCACAACGTAACTGGGTGATTATAAAGGAGTACTACAGGTGTCTCCAATGGTCGATGTTGGGTTGGCGTATTTCGAGATTAGGATTTGTCACTCCGATTGTCGGAGAGGTATCTCTGGGCCCTCTCGGTAATACACATCACATAAGCCTTGCAAGCATTACAACTAATATGTTAGTTGTGAGATGATGTATTACGGAACGGGTAAAGAGACTTGCCGGTAACGAGATTGAACTAGGTATTGGATACCGACGATCGAATCTCGGGCAAGTAACATACCGATGACAAAGGGAACAACGTATGTTGTTATGCGGTCTGACCGATAAAGATCTTCGTAGAATATGTAGGAGCCAATACGGGCATCCAGGTCCCGCTATTGGTTATTGACCGGAGACGTGTCTCGGTCATGTCTACATTGTTCTCGAACCCGTAGGGTCCGCACGCTTAAGGTTACGATGACAGTTATATTATGAGTTTATGCATTTTGATGTGCCGAAGGTTGTTCGGAGTCCCGGATGTGATCACGGACATGACGAGGAGTCTCGAAATGGTCGAGACGTAAAGATTGATATATTGGATGACTATATTCGGACACCGGAAGGGTTCCGGAAGAGTATCGGATAAAACCGGAGCACCGGGGGGTTACCGGAACCCCCCGGGGGGTTAATGGGCCTTATGGGCCTAAAGTGGAGAAGAGGAAGGGGCTGCCACAGCAGGCCGCGCGCCCCCTCTCCCCCTAGTCCGAATTGGACAAGGAGGGAGGGGCGGCGCCCCCCCCCATTCCTTCTCTCCCTCCACCTCTCCTAGTTAGACAAGGAACGGGAGGGGAGTCCTACTCCCGGTAGGAGTAGGACTCCTCCTGCGCGCCTCCTCTAGGGCCGGCCGCACCCCCCCCTTGGATCCTTTATATACGGAGGCAAGGGGACACCCAAGACACACAAGTTGATCCACGTGATCTGTTCCTTAGCCGTGTGCGGTGCCCCCTGCCACCATATTCCTCGATAATACTGTAGCAGAGTTTAGGCGAAGCCCTGCTGCTGTAGTTCATCAAGATCGTCACCACGCCGTCGTGCTGACGGAACTCTTCCCCGACACTTTGCTGGATCGGAGTCCGGGGATCGTCATCGAGCTGAGGGTGTGCTCAAACTCGGAGGTGCCGTAGTTTCGGTGCTTGATCGGTTGGATCGTGAAG
This sequence comes from Triticum aestivum, assembly GCF_018294505.1. NCBI lineage: Eukaryota > Viridiplantae > Streptophyta > Magnoliopsida > Poales > Poaceae > Triticum > Triticum aestivum. The sequence continues at coordinate 621,600,763 of NC_057798.1, forward strand.
ACGTACGACTACTTCCTCTACGTCGTGTCATCGCTTCCGCAGTCGGTCTGCGTTGGGTACGTAGACAATACTCTCCCCCTCGTTGCTATGCATCACATGATCTTGCGTGTGCGTAGGAAATTTTTTGAAATTACTACGAAACCCAACACCGCCCCAACAGCCTTTCCCTAGCACCTTTGATGTCGGGCGCCGCCGCCCCAGCGGCCAACATTGGCAGCAATGGCAATAGGAATCTGCCGGCGAGTAGGGGCTGGCGGCGGTAGGGTTTGGCTCCCCTAGAGTGTCCCCGAGGTTGCGACATGAGGGGTACCAATTCGCAGAATACAAAGTGCCTCCTAACGAAGGGAGATAAGTATTATAATCAAACTTTTTGTTTATAGAGAAAAGGCCTACGCCCGACTTTATAAATAAAGCCACACGGCAGAGTCACAGAGCAACATTACCACCAACGCAAACGCAACAACCACAAGTTCACCCGACCATGGGCACGCATAGACGAACTGGAAAGTATGTAGAATACATGGAACCCTGCCAGACACGGCACGCAGCCCGGAGAAACTACGACAGACAAAACCAGCAGCTAAGTCGAAGGAGCTCCAAAACACGGAGGTTTAGAAACCAAGAGCCTGCCCAGATAGAGACAACGCCGAGGCCCGAACTTTAGATATGAGAAGATCAAGAGCATCCCGGTCCTCCGGCTTAGTCAATAATCTCCACTGCTGCAAAAAGATACAAGATTTAAAAAGAAAGTCGGCAAGTTTAGAAGGAAACACATGTTTGATCGTAAATTTGTTTCTAGTAGTCCATAGCGACCAACAAATGGCACCCAGGCCAACCCAGAAAACCCTTTTTGTCATGCCAACCAAAGAATTGGCAAGACCTCTCAAGTCATTGAAGGACGAGGGATCCCAAGTGACCTGGAGCTAGGATCTGACGCAGCTCCAAACAAGCTTAGCAAGCACACAACTGAAGAAAATATGATTCGTGTTTTCCAAAGCACCACAAAGAGCACAAAATTCCGAGCCCGGTCCATTCCTCTTGCAGATTTGATCGGCAGCAGGGAGACACCCTCTGAAGGCTTGCCAGAGGAAGATCTTGATTTTCGGAGGCACACGGGACCTCCAAATACTAGAAAACCTATTAGTAGGAGCACCGCCAATAAGCTTAGAATATAAAGACTTGACAAAGAAGCGGCCCGAGGTGGTAAGAGGCCAAACCACCGAACCCGAAGCCCCCGACAGCGTGGGGAATAAGGCAGAAAGACTTTGCCAATCTTCCAACTCTTCAAGAGAAAGGGAACGACAGAAGGGCATCTCCCAATTATTAGCCGACACCTCCATGATGGAGATATTCGGGTCAGGACAATAAGAAAAAAGGATAGGGAAGCTCATAGAGAGAGGTGAGTCTCCGCACCACCAATCAAGCCAAAAGCGGACTGAGGAACAATCTCCTACTATGAACTTAACATGATCGAGGAAAAGAGGTCAGACTCTAACAAGGTCTTTCCAGAATTGCGATCCACGCCGAGCCCTGGCAAACATCGGGCTAGAGTTGGTAAAGTACTTTGCTTTAAGGATAGAATACTATAAAGAACCAGCCCTACTAGACATGATCTTCCACCACCATTTGATCAACAGACATTTATTCATGACAAAGGTATTAATGATGCCCAAACCCCCAAAGTTTTTTGGCTTACACATGAGCTGCCACTTAGCAAGCCTATATTTTCGCCTGTTGTCTGCTGCATTCCAATAGAAAGCACCTCTATGCTTATCAAAGCCCGCATGGGTCCCGGCCGAGATAAGATAAAATCCCATTAGGAACATAGGTAGGGATGAAAGGCATGCATTAATCAACGCTACTTTCCCAGCATTAGTGTTGTACCTGCCACGCCAGGGGAGAACCCTATTACCCACCTTGGAGGCAGCAGGGGCAAAGTCTTTTGAGTGAAGCAAATCTGGCGAAATAGGGAGGCCTAGGTATTTAAAGGGAAATTATCCCAACTTATAGTTGAGAAGCCAGGCCACCCATAGCGCCTCAGTATCATCAACACCAGTGGCAATGACCTCACTTTTAGAGAAACTGATTTTCAGCCCCGAAACAGCCTCGAAGCAGAGGAGGATGAACTTGAGGTGGGCAATGCAAGCATTGTTTAATTACACCATTATGATGGCGTCATCTGCGTATTGTAAATGGGTAACACCCTCCGGAATTAGATGGGAAACTACCGGAGAGATATGACCATGATGGGCAGTGCTAGATAAGATGCGGGAGAAAGCGTCGGCAACAAAGTTGAACAAAACAGGGGATGCAGGGTCACCTTGTGGCAGGCCCCTGCCATTGACGAAGAAGTTGCTAACATGACCATTAACAGGGACCGTAGTGTGGCCCCCGAGACCAACTGCATAATACGATGAACATAGGCCCCATCGAAGCTTTTCGCTAAAAGAACTTGTCTCAGCAAAGGCCAACTGACTAAATCGTAGGCCTTCTCAAAATCCAGTTTAAGGATGACATCTTTAGAGTTACAAGCTTTTAGGTCATGGACAATTTCATGAAGGCAAAGGATCCCATCTAAAATAGAACGCCCTTTAATGAAGGCAGATTGGTAAGGGCTGATAACTCTATGAGCAATAGGGGAGAGGCGGGTCACAAAGCCTTTAGCTGGAAATTTCGCAAAAAATTTTAATAAGCGCAATAGGCCTGAACTGGGAAATCAACTCAGCACCTTTAATTTAGGGATCAGGGTGATCACCGCGTAGTTGAGGCGAGATATATCAATAGTACCCAAACAGAAGCCCCTGATAACATGACAAACCAACTGCCGCAACTGCGGCCAGAATTTCTTAAAGAAGGGGATCAAGAACCCGTCTAGGCCAGAGGCAACATATATTGGGATTGGCAGAGTTAACCACGTCCCAAATTTCCTTATCTGAAAGAGGAATCATCAAGGCCTCATTTTCCTCTACCGAAACTTTCATATTACCATCCCACAGGGTTGGAGAGATAGTAAAGCCAGCAGTAGGCTTGGCCCCCAATAGAGAAGAAAAGAATTCCACCACATGAGAGAGAATTAGAGATTGGTCCGAAGACCGAACACCATTAATGATCAAGCTGTTAATGTAGTAGCATCTTCTGCGACCATTGGCAATAACAAAGAAATAGGCAGTAGGAGAGTCCCCTTTTAGCGTCCAGTTCAAGGTGCCACGTTGGCGCCAATAAGTTTCCGCTTGTTGATACAACTGCATCAAGGCAGCTTCGAGGTTATAATGCAAAGCCCAACTGGCATCCGAGAGGCCCAAGGAATCAGCCGTACAATTGAGATCCACAATTTGAGCCTCCAGAGAGTTCTTCACCCACTGTTCCTCAGCAGCATGGTTACGAGACCAACCCCTAAGAAATTTACTCAGCTCATAGGAGCATCTATGCCAATCATCCATATGGGCAAAGGATCGAGGCTGAGGGGCCAAGAGATTTATGATTTTAATAGCTAGCATGTCAGAGAAAGACTCCACAAGTAACCCAGAAGCATCAAACTAGAAGTGGGAGGAGGGTCTATCTTGGTGCATCCCAGGATCAAGAAGAAGAGGTGTGTGATCAGAACCCACATTCACTTTAGTGAGAAGGGAGGCCTGAGGGAACAGGGAGTCTCACCTAGAGCAGATTAACACCTGATCTAGCATCGACCTGCTAGGGGTGACCTGATGATTAGACCAGGTAAAGCGGGCCCCAACCCTAGGAAGTTCGTGAATGGCGCAGTTTCTAATAAAATCATTGAAAGCATTCACGAAAGGCTAGTAGAAGTTAGAATTACTCTTGTCCGAGGGAGTATGAAGGAGTTTAAAATCGCCGCTGATAACGATCGGAATATTACACGCCTCGATCTTAGCAGAAAGTTCAACCATAAATATGGAGGTCAGTGAGTGGTCTGCTGGGCCATAAACAACCATGAATTCCCACAGAGTGTTTAGAATCTTGTAATAGATAACAATACTTGCCCAGAAGATTCCATGATCAAAAACCACAAAGTCAAACACGTCCCTTTTTGATCCAATCAGAATCCCTCTCGAGTGACCCGAAGAAGGTAGAACATGCTAGTCGAATCTGTCCATGCCCGCAATTGCAGAAAGTTCATTGCGGGAGAAGGAAACTATAAAAGTTTCAACTAGCCCGACTATATCAATATTATCACCACGGACAACATCTCTAATTTGGTCTCGGCGCCCCCTAGCACCAAAACCCCTAATGTTCCAGAAAAGGGCTTTCATTTATATGAGGAATTCTTGATATAGAGGCTCGACCTGCTAGGGGCGACGCAGGGTTTTGATCTTTTGGGGATGACCTTCCTGGAAGTACTGGGATGTGGTTGGCCACTACCAACCTCCAGACCCTCAACCCGATCCCTAGGAACACCAGAACCCGAAGCCGTAGAGGCAACGACCTCTTTGGCCTTCGCAAGAGTGGCCTGGGTCATCTCATTGGCCTTAATAGTAGACAAGAGAAGAGAGGGTGGCCCTTGTTCGGTATCAATTGAAACTCCCACGTCAGACATGATATTTAACAGGTGATCGTCAGACAGAGAAGGTAAAACAAGCTGGATCGGGGAAGAGGGGGAATCGGGCTGTGAGCATTACCTGGGGGAGGGAGATCCTTAGCAGCATCACGATGCTCCGCCTGCGCCACCACCGATTCACCTGCGCCGCGCACCCGTCTGCCCTTGCGGGCCATGGAGGTAGGCGACTGAATCAAAGGCGACCGAGCCATGGGGGAAGCTGAGGCAGGGCCCGAGCGAGACACCTATCCCAGATCCTTGTCCAGTCGACGGCAAATGCCTGTCATAGACTGCTTGGAGCCCGAGGAGGCCCTGCTCTTCACAAAGAACTTCCGCACCATAGATTTCTTCTTTCTCTTGGACTGGGATACATCATCAGCATGCACGGGAGAAGGAGGCAGGTCCTCAATGCCAGAGCGGGTGGGAGAGAGCGGGCGGCCTGGGAGGTTGGAGCAGACCCCCGAGATGGGAGTGACTGTGGACATGGGCCCCTTGTTCAGCAATATATCCTTAGAAGGCGCCAGGGGAGCAGAAACTAGAGCAGCCGCCATCTCGCATGGGGCCTTATCAATAGGAGCTTGAGATTTGAAGAGTTCCCGCTCAGATTCTTCCAGCTCATCCCATTCAGACTGCGTGAAGCGCAGATCCGAACCCCCACTATGGTTCTGCCCACCCATAGACCCATCACCATTCGTATCCTTCTTGTCATCACCATTCTTGTCCTGCTTGTCCGCGGGATTGGAAGGAGGAGGAGGTGGGGGGTTGGAAAGCCTATGCCCCCTCCACCCGAACCCGCAATCTAACACCATCAGGAGAGGGGAACACATCAATAGATCCACAAACACATATCAGGTCCACACACCAAATCTTGATTCGAACCGGGCCAATCTTATCCAGAGAGTCAGCATCAACTTCCAGAGGTTTACCAATCAGAGCACCAAAAGCCATCAGAAAAGAGGACGAGCGAAGGCCCACTAGAACGTCATCCACAAGCACCCAAACCTGAGATAGCTGGCCAGCCGCTTTAACACCACAAGCAGCAGCCTTCACCGAAACCACCAACTGATTATGCGGAAGGGTAAACCTTGTGCAAGACGCGATCATGCGGAGACACTCTTTGGAGGGGAATGTTGGGGAACGCAGTAATTTCAAAAAAATTCGTACGATCACGCAAGATCTATCTAGGTGATGCATAGCAGCAAGAGGGGAGAGTGTTTTCTATGTACCCTCGTAGAACAAAGGCGGAAGCATTATGACAACGCGGTTGATGTAGTCGTACGTCTTCATGATCCGACCGATCCTAGCACCGAAGGTACGGCACCTCCGCGATCTGCACACGTTTAGCTTGGTGACATCCCATGAACTCTAGATCCAGCTGAGGTCGAGGGAGAGTTTCGTCAGCATGACGGCGTGATGATGGTGATGATGAAGTTACCGACGCAGGGCTTCGCCTAAGCACTACAATGATATGACCGAAGTGGAAATCTGTGGAGGGGGCACCACACACGGCTAAACAATAAATTTGTGTGTCTATGGGGTGCCCCCTCCCTTGTATATAAGGGAGTGTAGGAGGGGAGCGCCGGCCCTCTCATGGCGCGCCCAAGGGGGGAGTCCGACTCCCAGTAGGAGTAGGTTTCCCCCCTTACCTAGTTGGAGTAGGAGAAGAATGAAGAGGGAGAGGGAGAGAAGGAAAGGGCGGCCGGGCCCCCTCCCAATGTGGATTGGGCTTGGGGGGGCCACCTTGGCCGCCTCCTCCTCTCTTCCACATGGGCCCATTAAGGCCCATTAACTCCCCGAGGGGTTCCGGTAACCTCCCGGTACTCCGGAAAAATGCCCGAACCACCCGGAACCTTTTCGGTGTCCAAACATAGCCTTCCAATATATAAATCTTTATGTCTCGACCATTTCAAGACTCCTCGTCATGTTCGTGATCACATCCGGGACTCCGAACAACCTTCGGTACATCAAAACACATAAACTCATAATACTGATCGTCATCGAACGTTAAGCGTGCGGACCCTACGGGTTCGAGAACTATGTAGACATGACCGAGACTCGCTTCCGGTCAATAACCAATAGCAGAACCTGGATGCTCATATTGGTTCCTACATATTGTACGAAGATCTTTATCGGTCAAACCGCATAACAACATACGTTGTTCCCTTTGTCATCGGTATGTTAGTTGCCCGAGATTCGATCGTCGGTATCTCAATACCTAGTTCAATCTCGTTACCGACAAGTCTCTTTACTTGTTCCATAATGCATCATCCCGCAACTAACTCATTAGTCACATTGCTTGCAAGGCTTATAGTGATGTGCATTACTGAGAGGGCCCAGAGATACCTCTCTGTAACATGGAGTGAGAAATCCTAATCTCGATCTATGCCAACCCAACAAACACGATCCGAGACACCTGTAGAGCATCTTTATAATCACCCAGTTACGGTGTGATGTTTGATAGCACGCTAAGTGTTCCTTCGGTATTCGGGAGTTGCATAATCTCATAGTCATATGAACATGTATAATTCATGAAGAAAGCAATAGCAATAAACTAAACGATCATAGTGCTAAGCTAACGGATGGGTCAAGTCAATCACACCATTATCTAATGATGTGATCTCGTTCATCAAATGACAACACATGTCTATGGCTAGGAAATTTAACCATCTTTGAGTAACGAACTAGTCAAAGTAGAGGCACACTTGTGACACTCTATTTGTCTATGTATTCACACATGTATTGAGTTTTCGGATAATACAAATCTAGCATGAATAATAAACATTTATCATGATATAAGGAAATATAAATAACAGCTTTGTTATTGCCTCTTGGGCGTATTTCCTTCAGTCTCCCACTTGACTAGAGTCAATAATCTAGATTACATTGTAATGATTCTAACACCGATGGAGTCTTGGTGCTGATCATGTTTTGCTCGTGAGAGAGGCTTAGTCAACGGGTCTGCAACATTCAGATCCGTATGTATCTTGAAAATCTCTATGTCCCCTTCCGACACTTGATGACGGATGGAATTGAAGCGTCTCTTGATGTGCTTGGTTCTCTTGTGAAATCTGGATTCCTTCGCCAAGGCAATTGCTCTAGTATTGTCACAAAAGATTTTCATTGGACCCGATGCACTAGGTATGACACCTAGATCGGATATGAACTCCTTCATCCAAACTCCTTCATTTGCTACTTCCGAAGCAGCTATGTATTCCGCTTCACACATAGATCCCGCCACGATGCTCTGCTTAGAACTGCACCAACTGACAGCTCCACTGTTCAATATAAACACATATCCGGTTTGCGACTTAGAGTCATCTGGATCAGTGTCAAAGCTTGCATCGACGTAACCACTTACGACGAGCTCTTTGTCACCTCCATAAATGAGAAACATATCCTTAGTCCTTTTCAGGTATTTCAGGATGTTCTTGACTGCTTTCTAGTGATCCACTTCTAGATTACTTTGGTACCTTCGTACTATACTTGCAGCAAGGCACACGTCAGGTCTGGTACACAGCATTGCATACATGATAGAACCTATGGCTGAAGCATAGGTGTCGGTGTCAAAACCGGCGGATCTCGGGTAGGGGGTATCGAACTGTGCGTCTAGGCGGATGGTAACAGGAGACAAGGGACACGATGTTTTACCCAGGTTCGGGCCCTCTTGATGGAGGTAAAACCCTACGTCCTGCTTGATTAATATTGATGATGTGTGTTACAAGAGTGGATCTACCACGAGATCAAGGAGGCTAAACCCTAGAAGCTAGCCTATGGTATGATTGTTGTTCATCCTATGGACTAAAGCCATCCGGTTTATATAGACACCAGAGAGGGCTAGGGTTACACAGAGTCGGTTACAATGGTAGGAGATCTACATATCCGTATCGCCAAGCTTGCCTTCCACGCCAAGGAAAGTCCCATCCGGACACGGGACGAAGTCTTCAATCTTGTATCTTCATAGTCTTGGAGTCCGGCCGATGATGATAGTTCGGCTATGCGGACACCCCCTAGTCCGGAACTCCCTCAGTAGCCCCTGAACCAGGCTTCAATGACGACGAGTCTGGTGCGCATGTTGTCTTCGGCATTGCAAGGCGGGTTCCCCCTCCGAATAATTCATAAAAGATTGTGAACACCAGGATAGTGTCTGGCTCTGCAAAATAATTTCCACATACCACCGTAGAGAGAATAATATTTACACAAGTTCAATCTGCTGACATATATCGTGGCATGACGTCACACCACTACCAAGCCTTTACTCGAATTATTTTTATTATACCACCTCAGCGCGTTTAGCGAAGCGGTTTCCTTGGCATGTCTTTGTCGAAGCAGAGATCGTGAACCCAACCGCGCCCGTTGCCACGCCCCCTCCATCGAAGGCGGGTTCCAAACGATCACGGGGACGGCTCTCGGTATTCTTCCTCTTTATAACGAGACCAAGGCCAGTTCTTTTTCTTCAATCCTCAATCGAATCCTCCCCTCGTGTCACACCCTAGCTAGTTCATGCATTAGAGTGTTGCATCATGTTTATTCTTTCATCAGAAACCTGAAATGGGGATGACAGACCCCCCAGCCCCCTCTGAAACTAACTAGGGTTTACTAAAACTTTTTCAATGAACCTGAAATGCCCTTCTAAAATGCCCATCATTTTTGTCTTGGTTCAGAACCTCTGCCAAAAGTGATGCACATTTTCCTAGGTCATCTTAGGGTCTTTGAATTAATTCATAAATATTGAATTTGGGCATTTAAAATTATATAAAATATTCAAATGCTCAAATATCTCCAAACTAAAATGTTTCATGTTGGAAATAATCCAACTATGGACCAGGAGTAGTTTGGTGATTTTAGGAGTTGCCTAAGTATTTTTAATAATTCAACAAAGTTGCAAAAGTATTAAAAAAACAGAAAACAGAAAAAAATTGGCAAAACTTACCTGGCGCCCAGCACCCGGCCCACCTGCCGGCCCAGCCCAGCGCCGCTCCAGCGAGCTGCTTGCCGGCCAGGCAGGCAGGCAGGTGCCCGACGGCGACCGCAGCGCGCGCCACGCAGCTGGCCGTCGCCCTGCTTCACCTCCTCGCCTCGTGGCTGGATGGATGAACTCCACGCCGCACCGTGAACCTCCAGGACACCTCCATTCTCCCCCAACTCCTCTCTCTCGCGCTCCCCCGCCATGGCCGATGCCATCGCCGCCACCCCCTCGCTGTAGCCACGCCCTCCGTCAACCCCACGCCGTGCCGCCGTGTCCAGGAGCTCCGCCACCGTCCTCTCCTTCGAGCAAGCCGAGCCCCGAGCGCTCGCAAGGCCCGAGCCCACCGCATCGACCTCGACCGAACCGCCGTCGCCGGAGATCCCCTTCAATGCCGACGTCGCTCTGGCCCGTCCCCGGCCGCACCAAGTGCTTCGTCGAACTCCCCGTGAGCTTAGCCATCTTCCCCTCCCTTCCTTTCTTGCTCCCGAGCTGTGTAGTGACCTCCCAGAGCTCAACCGCACCCACCGCCGTGGAGCTCATCGCCGACGTGCTCCCGGCCACCCTCCGGCCACAAACTAGTGTCCATCATGCTCACCACGTCACGTAGCACCTAACCAGCTACTCCCCGCACCTCACCGACCCCTCTAGCGTCAAGTTCGTCTTCGGCCGAACTCCGGTGCCGCCAAAGTCGTCGCCGGCGCCAACTCCGGCCACCCCGACCCCAACGGACTCCACCAAGAGCTGCGGCTCGTCCTCAGCTCCACTCCGATGGCCTCCGCGACCCATTTGGTGGCCGGAACAGCCAAAACCACTTCCGCCGCCGCGTCGGGCTCGCCGGCGGCTAAACACCGGTGCAGCCGACCTGGGTTTGACCACGGGTGGGCCCTGGTTGACTCTCCTGAGTCAATGACAGGTGGGGCCTAGCCCTGTTAACTATTTAGGATTAGTTTAAATTAATTTTAGTTTAACTAATCACACTAACACGCGGGACCCACTGTCAGGTTTGACCCGGACCGTGTCCTGTTGACCTGCTGATGTCACACTGACGTCAGGCTGACGCAGTAATTGATTTTCTGGATTTAATCTAATATAGGAAATTCCAGAATATAGTTTAAACTTCAAAAATTCATAACTTTTAATTTGTAACTCCAAATCAGACAAGTTATATATGAAAAATGATCAGAAAAATCCAATCTATCCATCTGTACTATTTTCATGCATGATTAAACAAGTTAACTTGATGTTTAATGCAGAACAAGGAAAAACACTTTAAAGGGCCATGTATGAGTTTGAAATTTGAATCTTTGATTCAAATTGGTTCAAACCCTTCTGGTCTTAGTTGCATTAGCCCAACACACTCATATTGCCATGTTTCATGCATGCATCATATTGTCGCACATTGTTTGGTGATGGTTGTGTATCAGTGTTCTTTGCGGCAGGTTCTGCCTCCGAGGAGTACCGTGATTACCCTAACGAAGAACCGTATCAGTGCATCGAACCATCAGGCAAGCAACCAACCATTTGATCATATTGATACAATCCCATGTTCTCGCTCCTGCTCTCTTTTACTGCATTAAGACAACGCGTTTCAAACCGCTGTGTGTTACGGTAGTTGAACCCATTTCCTCTGCATGACATGTCATTGCCACAGTAACTAGATGAAACCCACTAGCATGTGTAGGAGTTGTTTGAGCCATATGTATGTGTTGTTCCTACCTTGCTATGCCTGCTATGCTTAGAGTCGTGTCAGGTCTGGTTCATCTGGGTGATGGGCTAGAGTGAAATGATTATGTCGGTAATAAGAGTGGTGTGGTGAACACGATTTGGTAAAGGTATCGATGAGAGGCCATGTAGGAGTACATGGTGGGTTGTTTCATTGAAGACGACCTTAAGCACTGAGATCTGTATGTGTGATTCAAGATTCAGCTACTACCATGCATTGGGCCCGAAACCAATGGACCCTGTCGACTTCTTATTCACCCTAGTTCTCTCTCCAGGAGTTGCAAGTAGTTTCTGGTGTTTTTAGCCTACTGGAGGCCGTGGACATCGCTGACCGTAGGGGTGGGCTATGATGCGGTAGGTACGTGGCACGGTGTACGAATACCCGTTAGGTATCTTCGGAACCCTGTTCACATCGTTTGGGGCTGTGAGCGAAACCTCGGCCGGATCTCCTCATGGATGGAACCCGAATAGGCGATAAACCTGGACTAGAGACTTAGGTGATTAGGTAGGTCGTGGCCGACACCCACGTTGGGCTTCCGCTTGAAGGTTGCCGAGTACATGTCGTGTAAACGACGGTAAGTGGTGAGAGCGTGTATGAAGAAGTACACCCCTGCAGGGTTATCATGATCTATTTGAATAGCCGCGTCCGTGGTAAAGGACTACTTGGTTGCCTATACAGTTCATAGACAAGTAAATGGAAGCTGCTAAAAGCCTCAAGATAAGTGTGAGTGCCGAGGATGGGTCTTCCGTAGGAAGACGGAGGTGGATCCTCGGTAGTGTATTGAAGTGGTGAGTAGTGGACTCGTGTGCGCAAAACCGTTTCAAGTTGAAGTCTCGTAGGATAGCCTAGCCAAGAGTCAAAGATGGCTTGCTGCAATAACTCCACCAACCCTTCTTGATAATGTGCATGTATGTAGGATCTGATGTAAGTCTTGCTGAGTACCTTTGTACTCATGTTGCTATATTTTACATTTTTTACAGAACACGCTGCAACCCCTTCTGATGGGTTCTTCGTAGACGTTGACATCAATGAGTAGGCTAAGGCCCAGGTGGTGATCCTGAGCTTGTGAAGGACCACGTAGTATAGCTAGGCTTTCCAAGCCTCTTTTATTTTACTAGTTGTCTGTACTCAGACAAGTTACTTCCGCTGCTGGTTTGTATGACTGTATGACTTGAATGCTGGGTCGTGTGACCCGTACCTATGTGTATGTTATGTATGGCTCTCTGAGCCTTAAATAAAGTACTTGTGTCGTAGAGTCATGTTGTGATGCCTTGTTGTATTTGCACATATCGAGCATATTGTGTGTATGATTGAAATGCTTGGTATGTGTGGGATCTGACTATCTAGTTGTTTATCTTTAGTAGCCTCTCTTACCGGGAAATGTCTCCTAGTGTCTCCACTGAGCCATGGTAGCTTGCTACTGCTCCGGAACACTTAGGCTGGCCGGCATGTGTCCTTCTTCGTTCCTGTGTCTGTCCCTTCGGGGAAATGTCACGCATTGAGTACCGAAGGCCTGTTAGCCCGCTACAGCCCGGTTTACCGGAGTCCTGCTAGCCCAGTGCTACAGCGCGGACCCACTTGCTGATGACCGACACGTTCGTTGCTGGGTCATGGATGCCTGTCCCTGTAAGTCTGTGCCGCTTTGGGTTTACGACTAGCCATGTCAGCCCGGGCTCCTTATCATATGGATGCTAGCGACACCATCATATACATGTGCCAAAAGGTGCAAACGGTCCCGGGCAAAGGTAAGACGACACCCGTGGGAATACCGTGCGTGAGGCTGCAAAGTGATATGAGGTGTTACATGCTAGACCCATGTGGCATCGAGTAGGGGTCCTGACAGCGTTGGTATCAGAGCCGGACTGCCTGTAGGTTCTCCAAGCCAAACTGGTCGATGTTGAGTCTAGAAATTCTTTAGTTATATGTAGGGGAATTGTTTGTGGGTTGGAACGTAAGGCTCTTTTTACTCCTTTATCTTATGACATTCTGATCTGAGTCGGTCTATTCTTCCACCGGGGGTTAAGGAATTAGGATCTTTTCTCTCTATCAGGTTCACGTGTTACTAATCAGTAGTACCTTATAGGTTTGATGGATACAAGCCTAGTTCAGTTCTACTACCATATGATGTTGCTAGGATGGACTCAGGACTTTGATATGATGTTGTTGAGTGTGTATGAAATCCTTTGTCAAATGTCTCAAAATCCTTCTTGAGCATTTACAGCTGTTATGCTGCCAAAATTTTGCTAGAAATTCTAATGCCTTTGCATTATGGTTGTGCTTTCAGATGGCCACTCACGACCTCAATCAAGTGGTTCGCCTGACTCGATGCCTAGATGTACCCGGCCATACCGCCATGTTGGTCAGGGTAATGACTGAGGCTGGATACCGTTGGTATCCTGAGTACACGGTCGAAGAGCAATTTTGAGACTTTAATCAAAGCCAGTATCTCTGCACTGTCAGGATATTTCCATCTTATCCTGGATCCACCGAGCCCCTTCACTGCTCCTATGACTCGGGGTTACTATTGAGATGGCTGTGCAGGACGCCGCCTACTCTATGATGACCATCATGCGAGTCAGGTCTGGCCTATTTCGGGACTCTGATTTCCGGTATATGCTAGGATCACTTCCGGGAGCACAAGGGTATCTCCAGGCTATTTATGCTGACCCCACTCAGGAGGATTCATGGACTCGCACCACTGCTGAGATGCTCGAGGATAAGGACCGTGAAAATCGGGCCTTGAGGCTAGAGCTTTTCAATACCCGTGCTGACCATTGGGCCACTTTGACTCGGTTTGCACCGGCCGTGCAAGCTGGATATTCGGATATGCGCGATCTCTATCCTGTGAGATCTGCTCTGCCAGACGTGATGGGTTGGCGTGATGTAGGAGGCATCACCCCACCTCGCGGTCCCCACAGGCCACCGTTTGTTGGTCCAAGACCTCATCCTAGCCCCTATGGTCCACAAGCTCCGCGAGATCGTCTGTTTCCGGATGATCACGTTGAGCTTCCAGGCTATGGAGGTGACTTCTACGAGGACTACTACGGATCGGTCTGAGTTAGTGGTAGTATCACTAGTTCGTACTAGCTGTGTCGTCTATCGTCCTGCGTGACTCGTGGGATATGACCTAGTTTGTACCGCTTTCCGGAGGTGTAGAAAAAACAATGTATAGGAGCTTGGGATGCCTCCGATGTGATGTAATCTTCCTTTCACCGTAATGGTACTTTGTTTGGTCTTGTACTAAACCTTGTATGGTGTGTATGACGATGGAATAAAGAAGCAGTTTCTGTATCTACCATGTCATACGGATTATCATCTTGCATTCCGAGTTATTCCTTACATTCTGTATCCTATGTCGGAATCTTATCATTCTGATTAAATCATTGTCTTGTTTACCTATGATGGTCAACACGCACAATAACCCTGCTCCTCAAGAGCAGGCCGAAGGCAGTGGAGTCGGGAATGCAAATCTACCTCATCCCCCTTCCCTAGCCGAAGTTATGCTGGAAGCCGAGAGAAACAAGCGGGAGACCAACCGTTTGTGGGAGCGTATTGAACAGAACATAGCATGCCATCAGAGAAATAACTTGGTGTCACTCAGTGATTTCATCAAGTTACATCCACCCACGTTCCACCACTCCGTCGAGCCTCTCGACGCTGATGACTGGCTTCGCAGTATTTCTCACAAACTGCGTTCCGCGCTAGTAGCTGAGGCTGACAAGGTCACCTTTGCTGCATATCATCTTGAAGGCCCCGCCAGTCTATGGTGGGAGAATTATGGAGCTATGCGCCCAGCGGGCCATGTCACTACTTGGGCTGAATTCAGCAAGGCTTTCCATGAACATCACATTCCGGAGGGTCTCATGGACCGTAAACGTGAGGAATTTTGCAGTTTCACTCAAGGCCGACTCTCTGTGGATGCTTACAGCAGGGAGTTCGGTAACCTCGCACGATATGCCACTGAGGAAGTTTCTACTGATGCCAAGAAGCAAGCAAGGTTCCGTAAGGGACTTAGTCCTGAGCTTCGCCACGACCTCCGTCTGCATGAGTGCACATCTTTTCAGAAGCTTGTTAACAAGGCCATCAGTGCTGAGACTGGTCAGACTGATTATGACGCAACACGCAAGCATGGCCGTGACGTGGGTTCCTCATCCGGTGCTGGTCCTCAGAAGCGTCGCGTGTGGGTGCCTAACACTGCCCTGCCACCCAGGTTCACACCGAGGCCATCCTTCCAGGTGCCTCGCTCCGTTCAACAGTCTGCACCAGCCAAGCCCTATGGTGGTCCAACCAACAATGCTCCTCCACGTACCAGTTCCGTGACTTGCTTTAAGTGTGGGGAATCTGGCCACTATATGCGCGAGTGTCCCCAAACCAACCCCAACCAATCTGCTAAAGCTGTTGGCCGTGGCAAGCCGACAGGGAAAGTGTTCCACACCAAGCCGGCCACCGCTGCACGTGGCCATGTCAACTGTATCTCTGCCGAAGAAGCTCAAGAGGATCCCAACGTCGTTCTCGGTACGCTCCTTATTAATTGGCACCCAGCATCTGTTCTTTTCGATACAGGAGCATCTCATTCATTTATATCCGAGAGCTATGCTCGTCTGCATAACACGACATTCTGTGAGATGCCCACCTCTATGGTATTTCAAACTCCGGGATCCAAATGGCAAACTTCTAGAGTAAGCCATGGAAATAAAATTCAAGTCGACAGACTTGTTTTTCTCGCATCTTTGATAGCCCTCAAATCTTCAGATATTAATATCATCTTGGGTATGGACTGGATGTCAGCCCATCATGCCCAAATTGATTGCTTCTCTAGGACTATTCAACTCACCCATCCTTCGGGAAAGATAGTCAATGTCTTGACTTGAATAGCCAAGCGACAGTTATATTCTCTTAACGCCAGCCCTTTGCCAGACCTTGAGGACGTCCCGGTAGTCCGTGACATTCCGGATGTCTTCCCAGAGGAATTGCCAGGTGTTCCACCTGACAGGGATGTTGAGTTCGTCATAGACCTCATTCCAGGAACCGTCCCGATTGCTAGAAGACCTTATAAGATGGCACCACTAGAACTAGCCGAGCTTAAGAAACAACTCGATGAGTCCTTGAAAAAGGGTTTCATCCAACCTAGTTCATCTCCGTGGGCTTGCCCCGTCCTCTTTGTCAAGAAGAAGGATGGTACGGATCGGATGGTTGTAGATTATCGAACTGTCAATTTGGTCACAATCAAGAACAAATATCCGCTCCCCAGGATCAACGACCTGTATGATCAGCTCGCTGGATCCTAGTCTTCTCCAAAATGGATTTGAGGTTGGGCTACAATCAAATCAAAATCAGGAACGGGGACATTCCTAAAACGGCCTTTGTTACTCGTTATGGCCAATACGAGTACACCGTCATGTCCTTCGGTTTAACCAATGCTCCAGCCACTTTTTCTCGGTTGATGAACTCAATCTTCATGGAGTATTTGGATAAATTCGTCGTGGTTTACCTCGATGATATACTCATCTACTCCAAGAACGAGGAAGAACATGCCGAACATCTAAGGCTAGTGTTGAAGAAACTTCGAGAGCATCGTCTTTATGCCAAATTCTCTAAATGTGAATTTTGGTTGTTAGAAGTGACCTATCTGGGTCATGTAATATCTGGTAAAGGTATTGCTGTTAACCCTGAGCGAGTTCAAGCCGTCCTTAATTGGACTCCACCTGAATCGGTCAAGCAAGTTCGGAGTTTTCTGGGCTTAGCGAGCTATTGCCGTCGCTTTGTCGAAAATTTCTCCAAAGTTGCAAAACCTCTAACCGAACTCCTCAAGAAAGATAAAAAGTTTGAATGGACTCCACAATGTGAGCACAGCTTTCAGGAACTGAAAAGACGCCTAACTTCTGCTCCCGTACTGGTACCGCCAGACTTCTCTAAGGACTTTGTTATCTACTGCGACGCCTCGCGACAAGGACTAGGTTGTATTCTCATGCAAGATCGACACGTAATTTCTTATGCTTCACGGCAATTGCACCCACATGAGGAGAATTATCCTACTCATGATCTAGAGCTTGCAGCTGTAGTCTATGCACTTAAAACCTGGTGACATTACCTCCTCGGTAATCGTTGCGAAATATTCACTGATCACCAAAGTCTGAAGTACATCTTCACCCAACCGGATTTGAATCTCAGGCAAAGACGTTGGGTCGAGTTGATCACAGATTTCGACTTAGGAATAACTTACACCCCAGGGAAAGCCAACGTCATGGCTGATGCGCTAAGTCGTAAATCTTATTGTAACAACCTGATGTTACAACAAAGTCAACCGCTTCTCCATGAGGAATTTCGGAAGCTTAACCTTCACATTGTTCCTCAAGGCTTTCTTTCCACCTTGGTGGCGAAACCTACCCTTACGGATCAGATCATCAAAGCACAGAAGGTAGATCCGGGAATTTCCCGCATCAAGAGAAACATCAAGAAAGGAGTTGCGAATTGTTTCTCCATTGATGATCAAGGGGTCGTATACTTCGGGAATCGACTAGTGGTTCCCAAGGTGCGAAACCTGAGGCGATTGATCCTTAAGGAAGCTCATGAATCAACTCTCACCATTCATCCCGGTAGTACCAAGATGTATCAGGACCTACGCCAGAGGTTCTGGTGGACTAGGATGAAGAGAGAAATTGCTCAGTATATTGCTAATTGCGACGTCTGCCGTCGTGTAAAAGCAGAGCATCAACGGCCTGCTGGCACCCTCCAACCCCTAGCTATTCCTGAATGGAAATGGGATAAAATTGGTATGGATTTCATTACCGGTTTTCCCAGAACCAAGAGAGGAAATAATGCTATCTTTGTCGTTGTCGATCGTCTTTCCAAAGTGGCCCATTTCTTACCTGTTCGTGAGAGTATAACCGCTAGTCAGTTGGCAGACTTATACATCTCCCGAATAGTGTCCCTCCATGGTGTTCCTTTGGAAATTAACTCGGATCGAGGAAGTCTCTTCACCTCTCGGTTTTGGGAAAGTTTCCAACATGCTATGGGAACCCGCCTTTCCTTTAGCACCGCTTTTCACCCTCAATCAAGTGGTCAAGTAGAACGCGTCAACCAGATCCTAGAAGACATGCTTCGAGCCTCTGTTATCTCATTCGGAATGGAGTGGGAGAAATGCCTTCCATTTGCCGAATTTGCTTACAACAACAGCTATCAATCTAGCTTGGGTAAAGCCCCTTTTGAAGTTCTCTATGGACGACGGTGTCGAACACCCCTTAACTGGTCAGAAACCGGGGAAAGACAATTCTTTGGCCCGGATATGATTCAGGAAGCGGAAGAGCAAGTTCGCATCGTTCGTGAAAAGTTGAAAACAGCCCAATCTCGTCAAAAGAGTCAATATGACCGAAAACATAAGGCTATGACTTTCGAGGTTGACGAGAAGGCTTACCTTCGGGTTACTCCTCTGAAGGGAACCCAACGTTTCGGTATCAAAGGCAAATTGGCTCCCCGTTACATTGGACCTTTTCGTATTCTCGCTAAACAAGGAGAAGTTGACTACCAGTTGGAACTACCTCCGCATCTCTCCAGAGTCCACGATGTCTTCCACGTTTCTCAACTCAGGCGTTGCTTCTCGGATCCTATCCGTGGAGTGGACCACAAAACGCTTGATCTCCAAGATAATCTCACGTATCGAGAGTACCCCATTCATATCCTCGATCAGGCCGAGCGTACCACTCGAAGTCATAATATCAAGTTTCTCAAAGTTCAATGGTCGCACCATTCCGAGGATGAAGCAACTTGGGAAAGGGAGGATCGTCTTCGACTCGAGTATCCCACCTTCTTCCCGGAGGAACCCAAATCTCGGGACGAGATTCTTTTGAGTGGGGGTGAGTTGTCACACCCTAGCTAGTTCATGCATTAGAGTGTTGCATCATGTTTATTCTTTCATAGAAACCTGAAATGGGGATGACAGAACCCCCAGCCCCCTCTGAAACCAACTAGGGTTTACTAAAAACTTTTTCAATGAACCTGAAATGCCCTTCTAAAATGCCCATCATTTTTGTCTTGGTTCAGAACCTCTGCCAAAAGTGATGCACATTTTCCTAGGTCATCTTAGGGTCTTTGAATTAATTCATAAATATTGAATTTGGGCATTTAAAATTATATAAAATATTCAAATGCTCAAATATCTCCAAACTAAAATGTTTCATGTTGGAAATAATCCAACTATGGACCAGGAGTAGTTTTGTGATTTTAGGAGTTGCCTAAGTATTTTTAATAATTCAACAAAGTTGCAGAAGTATTAAAAAAACAGAAAACAGAAAAAAATGGCAAAACTTACCTGGCGCCCAGCACCCGGCCCACCTGCCGGCCCAGCCTAGCGCCGCTCCAGCGAGCTGCTTGCCGGCCAGGCAGGCAGGCAGGTGCCCGACGGCGACCGCAGCGCGCGCCACGCAGCTGGCCGTCGCCCTGCTTCACCTCCTCGCCTCGTGGCTGGATGGATGAACTCCACGCCGCGCCGTGAACCTCCAGGACACCTCCATTCTCCCCCAACTCCTCTCTCTCGCGCTCCCCCGCCATGGCCGACGCCATCGCCACCACCCCCTCGCCGTAGCCACGCCCTCCATCAACCCCACGTCGTGCCGCCGTGTCCAGGAGCTCCGCCACCCTCCTCTCCTTCGAGCAAGCCGAGCCCCGAGCGCTCGCAAGGCCCGAGCCCACCGCATCGACCTCGACCGAACCGCCGTCGCCGGAGATCCCCTTCAACGCCGACGTCGCTCCGGCCCGTCCCCGGCCGCACAAAGTGCTTCGTCGAACTCCCCGTGAGCTTAGCCATCTTCCCCTCCCTTCCTTTCTTGCTCCCGAGCTGTGTAGTGACCTCCCGGAGCTCAACCGCACCCACCGCCGTGGAGCTCGTCGCCGACGTGCTCCCGGCCACCCTCCGGCCACAAACTAGTGTCCATCATGCTCACCACATCACGTAGCACCTAACCAGCTACTCCCCACACCTCACCGACCCCTCTAGCGTCAAGTTCGTCTTCGGCCGAACTCCGGTGGCTGCCAAAGTCATCGCCGGCGCCAACTCTGGCCACCCCGACCCCAACGGACTCCACCAAGAGCTGCGGCTCGTCCTCAGCTCCACTCCGATGGCCTCCGCGACCCATTTGGTGGCCGGAACGGCCAAAACCACTTCCGCCGCCGCGTCGGGCTCGCCGGCGGCTAAACACCGGTGCAGCCGACCTGGGTTTGACCACGGGTGGGCCCTGGATGACTCTCCTGAGTCAATGACAGGTGTGGCCCAGCCCTGTTAACTATTTAGGATTAGTTTAAATTAATTTTAGTTTAACTAATCACACTGACACGCGGGACCCACTATCAGGTTTGACCCGGACCGTGTCCCGTTGACCTGCTGATGTCACACTAACGTCAGGCTGACGCAGTAATTGATTTTCTGGATTTAATCTAATATAGGAAATTCCAGAATATAGTTTAAACTTCAAAAATTCATAACTTTTAATCTGTAACTCCAAATCAGACAAGTTATATATGAAAAATGATCAAAAAATCCAATCTATCCATCTGTACAATTTTCATGCATGATTAAACAAGTTAACTTGATGTTTAATGCAGAACAAGGAAAACACATTAAAGGGCCATGTATGAGTTTGAAATTTGAATCTTTGATTCAAATTGGTTCAAACCCTTCTGGTCTTAGTTGCATTAGCCCAACACACTCATATTGCCATGTTTCATGCATGCATCATATTGTCGCACATTGTTTGGTGATGGTTGTGTATCGGTGTTCTTTGCGGCAGGTTCTGCCTCCGAGGAGTACCGTGATTACCCTAACGAAGAACCGTATCAGTGCATCGAACCATCAGGCAAGCAACCAACCATTTGATCATATCGATACAATCCCATGTTCTCGCTCCTGCTCTCCTTTACTGCATTAAGACAACGCGTTTCAAACTGCTGTGTGTTACGGTAGTTGAACCCATTTCCTCTGCATGACATGTCATTGCCCCAGTAACTAGATGAAACCCACTAGCATGTGTAGGAGTTGTTTGAGCCATATGTATGTGTTGTTCCTACCTTGCTATGCCTGCTATGCTTAGAGTCGTGTCAGGTCTGGTTCATCTGGGTGATGGGCTAGAGTGAAATGATTATGTCGGTAATAAGAGTGGTGTGGTGAACACGATTTGGTAAAGGTATCGATGAGAGGCCATGTAGGAGTACATGGTGGGTTGTTTCATTGAAGCCGACCTTAAGCACTGAGATCTGTATGTGTGATTTAAGATTCAACTACTATCATGCATTGGGCCCGAAACCAATGGACCCTCTCGACTTCTTATTCACCCTAGTTCTCTGTCCAGGAGTTGCAAGTAGTTTCTGGTGTTTGTAGCCTACTGGAGGCCGTGGACAGCGCTGACCGTAGGGGTGGGCTGTGATGCGGTAGGTACGTGGCACGGTGTACCGAATACCCGTTAGGTATCTCGGGAACCCTGTTCACATTGTTTGGGGCTGTGAGCGAAACCTCGGCCGGATCTCCTCATGGATGGAACCCGAATAGGCGATAAACCTGGACTAGAGACTTAGGTGATTAGGTAGGTCGTGGCCGACACCCACGTTGGGCTTCCGCTTGAAGGTTGCCGAGTACATGTCGTGTAAATGACGGTAAGTGGTGAGAGCGTGTATGAAGAAGTACACCCCTGCAGGGTTATCATGATCTATTCGAATAGCCGCGTCCGCGGTAAAGGACTACTTGGTTGCCTATACAGTTCATAGACAAGTAAATGGAAGCTGCTAAAAGCCTCAAGATAAGTGTGAGTGCTGAGGATGGGTCTTCCGTAGGAAGATGGAGGTGGATCCTCGGTAGTGTATTGAAGTGGTGAGTAGTGGACTCGTGTGCGCAAAACCGTTTCAAGTTGAAGTCTCGTAGGATAGCCTAGCCAAGAGTCAAAGCTGGCTTGCTGCAATAACTCCACCAACCCTTCTTGATAATGTGCATGTATGTAGGATCTGATGTAAGTCTTTGCTGAGTACCTTTGTACTCATGTTGCTATATTTTACATTTTTTACAGAAGACGCTGCAACCCCTTCTGATGGGTTCTTCGTAGACGTTGACATCAATGAGTAGGCTAAGGCCCAGGTGGTGATCCTGAGCTTGTGAAGGACCACGTAGTATAGCTAGGATTTCCAAGCCTCTTTTATTTTACTAGTTGTCTGTACTCAGACAAGTTACTTCGGCTGCTGGTTTGTATGACTGTATGACTTGAATGCTGGGTCGTGTGACCCGTACCTATGTGTATGTTATGTATGGCTCTCTGAGCCTTAAATAAAGTACTTGTGTCGTAGAGTCATGTTGTGATGCCTTGTTGTATTTGCACATATCGAGCATATTGTGTGTATGATTGAAATGCTTGGTATGTGTGGGATCTGACTATCTAGTTGTTTATCTTTAGTAGCCTCTCTTACCGGGAAATGTCTCCTAGTGTCTCCACTGAGCCATGGTAGCTTGCTACTGCTCCGGAACACTTAGGCTGGCCGGCATGTGTCCTTCTTTGTTCCTGTGTTTGTCCCTTCGGGGAAATGTCAAGCATTGAGTACCGGAGGCCTGTTAGCCCGCTACAGCCCGGTTTACCGGAGTCCTGCTAGCCCAGTGCTACAGCCCGGACCCACTTGCTGATGACCGACACGTTCGTTGCTGGGTCATGGATGCCTGTCCCTGTAAGTCTGTGCCGCTTTGGGTTTACGACTAGCCATGTCAGCCCGGGCTCCTTATCATATGGATGCTAGCGACACCATCATATACGTGTGCCAAAAGGCACAAACGGTCCCGGGCAAAGGTAAGATGACACCCGTGGGAATACCGTGCGTGAGGCTGCAAAGTGATATGAGGTGTTACATGCTAGACCCATGTGGCATCGAGTCGGGGTCCTGACACCTCGCCCCCGAGTTCCAACACCTAGGGCTCCAGATTCATGTACCTTTGACCTTCGACAATGTCCGGCTCCGACCCACGGGGCCGGTGGATGCCCTCCTCCGTCACGGAAGAAGACGTGTTAAAGCTAAGAGATGCCAGGTACTTGACCTATGAGATTTCGCATAGGTTTCCTGCCCGAGGGCAAGTTATTCCTACTCCCGAGCCCGGCGAGAGCGTTGGGTTCGTTTCTCACCTCCATAGGGGCTTAGGCTTCCTGATGGACCCCTTCATGAGGGGGCTCATGTTTTACTATGGGCTGGAATTCCATGACTTGGCTCCGGAGTCCATCCTCCACATCTCATCGTTCATTGTTGTTTGCGAGGCCTTCCTCTGCACCACCCCTCACTTCGGCTTGTGGCTCAAAACCTTCAACGTGGAGCCAAAGATGATCGAGGGGCGTAAGGCAGAGTGCGAAGGGGAGATTATAAGCAGGAGGGCCGATGCTCCATGGCCCGAGGGCTCTTTTCAAGAGGAGCTCGGTGTGTGGCAACAGGAGTGGTTCTATATCACCGCTCCCAGGGGCAGCAGGCAGAGGCCGCCGCCCGTCTTCCGCTCGGGCCCTCCACAACAGTTGACGTCATGGGTCAACAAGGGGCATGACTGGGGGCCGCCTAAAGACGTACCCCTTTTGTAGGACCGGATTCGAGGCCTCCAAGAAAAGGAGATCAATCTGGTCGCAGTAGTACAGGTTATGCTGATCCGGCGCCTACTGCCCTGCAAACGTCGCCCCCTCCGCCTGTGGGAATTTAATCCGGAGGGGCCACGAGCTCTTCAACACTTCATGGATCTGACACCCATGGAGATGTACAAATGGTTCTTCGGATCGCAAGAGATGCGTCCGGTCTTGACCGAGGACGCTGGCCTAAGCTGCAATCGCCCGGATACTCAAGTAAGTAGCCCTGTGTCCGGACACACTGTCCACTTATTTATCGTGGGTTTGCCTTTTAACCAGCTATCCCTTGGACAGGAGTGGATAGCGCTAGCAAAACTGATACGGTGTCCGGCCCCCCTCCCTGAGACCACGCAGGATCCCGTGCTAATTAAAATGTTGGAGGTTGCGCCCTCGGAGGAGAGCGAAGGGGGGCACAGGGGAACTACCACCTCTGCCAAGGAGGCTTTCAGTAAGGGAGGAGTCAAGAGTCCCTCCTTCCAGGGGGAGAAGAGGACAGCTTCCGAAGACCCGGAGGCCAAGGCCTCGAAGCGGGGAAAGAAATCTATACCAGAAGGTCCTGTGCCGGGAAGAGTACCGGCCGCACTGTCTCCTCGGAGGAATGAGCCCTCCAGCGAGCCGTAAGTAGAAAAGGAGGAATTTTGTAATAGTGGATACCCCTGCTTAATTTTTAAGGGTAACCGAAGTTTTCATCTTGTAGTTCGGATCTCAGCCCGTCTCTGCACAGCTCGTCTTCGGGAGACCTTCGTCCGGAGATGATGGAGAGTGAAACGCCTCCATCTGCCTCCCCATCGTGCGGGGCGGACGACCCTGAGGTGTCGTCGCGGAGGGTCTCCCCTAGTCCGGCGGAGCCAGAGAGTTCGGCACCCATTGGAATACGGCCGGTGGAGCTGCAGGATTTACTTAGGAGGGCGTCCATCTCGGAAGATCACCGCACATTAATGAGTACGGTTATTGAAAGGATCTCGTCCGCCGAGAGTGGGTTGTATGAGGCCGTTGGGAGCTTGCTGACGGGATTTGAGGTACGCAAAAAATGACATACCTTTTGACAGTTTTGCACATGAAGTGCACCCTGTATAGATAGTAGCCCCTGAGACTTGGTATGCTGTCGAAAGCGACAGCGTGCCGAGGATCATAATCTCAGTTATGGATTGTCGCCTTTCCTATGCAGGTGGCGGAACGTTCGGTGGCCAGCCGGACTGATGGAGTTGCCGAACTGAAGAGGCAACTCGACATTGCGGATGCGGACATCTCGCTGGTTAATAAACGACTTGATGAGTCACAAGGTAAGTGGTTGCTCCGTGGTCACCTAGTAAGGGACCTGACGCCCATTCCTTACAATTTGTATGCTTGATGCATATGGTGCTGCTGCTGTGGAAGACCTTCGAGCAGAACTTGCTCGGGCCAAGGAGCAAGCCAGAAAAAGCGAGGCGGCTGCCTCGAAGGCAGCGGAAGAGCTAGAAGCCGAGAAGGCTGCTCATTGCCGAAGCTGGGAGGAGGTGGCCAGAATGGCCATGAAATTAAAAGTTGCTACCGACCGCCTAGAGGTTCTTGAAGGAGAACGTCGAGCGGAGCAAGAGGAACTGAAGAAGGCCGACGCCGAAGCCAAGGATGCCTGTAGCGCGATGCGGGCTATGAAGGAGGAACTGCGTCAGGTTGGAGATATTGTGGCTGGAAAGCCCTTTATGCTGTGCAGGACGTTCACGGATCCGAAGCATGCTTAGCTGGGCCGGTTGTATGGTGCGGAGGATCCTTATCTGGACTTGGCGGCGAATGCGGCGGACGCCGTCGTGCACTTTCAAAGCCAGGAGGATCATGAAATGGAAGAGCTTTTCTGGTCTCAATTCCATAGTCCGGAGCGTCCACTTCCATTGAGTGCTCGGCTTGTTGAGTGGGCTGAGCTGAATAGATTGTCCGGACTTGCCATGACGGATGTGGTTGCTCATCTATGGCCGAAAAGTCCCAAGCCGAAGAGTTATTTTGGCTTGTTGCAGCAATTCCTTGGGGTGGTGCCGCGTATTGGGGCGATGAAGCGGTCGGCATGCATAGAAGGTGCACGGATGGCTCTCGCCCGTGGTAAGACATACTGGGTGGAGATGGATGCCACCGTTGTTGCATCCCGGGGTTCGGACAAAAGCCGATTCCCCACCGAGCACTATTTTGAGGAAGTCCTGCAGGGCACTCGTATAATAGAGTCACAGTGCTCGAAAGATGTTATGTTTGAATGACATGTATGATTTCTGAGATCATGGTTATAATGCAATAACTTTTTATACTTGTGTGTTCAAGTATTGAACTATCTCCTGTGCGGCCATATATGTATGAATAACCTGAAAGTTGCAATCTTCGGCTTCAGCCCCCACGCACATGGTGTGGGGGTGTTTGCAAAAAGAAAAGCGCTTTTTCACACTTAATCCAATGTCTTGGTCCTTGTAGGGAGGTGATAGCGTAGCAAACTAGGCAATCGGACTATAATGCATTATTACTTTCACTTAGCCATAGGAGCTCGAATGTGGGGCTACTATATAGCCCCTAGCGGCACCGCTCCTCTCCGAACTTTGGGGCGCATATGTGCCTGACCGGGAAGCAGTCCTTCGTCAAAGCAGAGGAATTCTAAACATTCCAGTGGTCGATCGAGTGGTTGACCAGTCTCTCGGTATATCATGACAGTCAGTTATCAGCTTTCTCTACTGAGGTGCTCGCCCTGCCGAACCGGGGCACAATCGCAGTAGTTCTCCTGGTGCCGCATTAGCCGATGATACGGAACGTAAGGCAGCAAAACACAGGAGCCGGGCAAACCCAAAATTTTACCAAAGACATGATTCGGAGCTGATGCATATAAGGCCTAACTCGAGACGCCGAACACTCCCTGAGGTGTTCGGTATTTATGATAATGGGCAGAACGATGCCCTAAGCCCTTAGTGTCTAGGTTCAGGAGGGAACTTCTGACGCGGCCAATGCCAAAACGCCAGCCTCCTCCTCGGTTATGGTTTGAAACCGGGGGATGTGTGTCAACAAGAGACAGTAAGAAAGGTTGACGCAGGGTCTTAATCTGAAAAGAATCCTTGCAATGGGTCCCTGCTGCACGTCTGCACCTGTGTCTCCATTGTGCTGTATCCTGGACGGGTGTAGCACGTGCTTCGTCTGTAAAAGAGAAGGACTTAGTTTCCAAGAAATACCGTGCAGAGGTTGTATAAAAATAGAATAAAAGGAAGAAAATTGAGCTTTATTGGCTCTCATGATTTATACACACAGCCCCTTGTAAAGGGGATATGCGGCTGGGAAGCCCCTTGCCGGACTCGTCTAACCATGTCCGAGGTCTGAATGACCTGTTTTTAGGGGCTTTGACCTGCGAGGTCTGATTAGTGTGTGGCTGTCGAGGCAGTCTCACGTTCTCCGTGGTCGAGGAACACTCGGAGTTACTTTTTAATGAAATTATGCCACGTTGACCGGGCATTTTTAAGCATAAAAAACGCGTAATGTGGTATTGCGTTAGGGCTGGCGAAAGCTGCGCGCCCCAGTACTGCTTAAGGGCTACTGTTTGAATGGGGCGATGGGTAGTGAGCTTTTCGCGACGGAGGTTGTCGGATGAACCGAACACAACCTCTAGTGGTACAGAGCCTATACAATTGGCTTAAAGGCCTGGCGTCACTCCTTTAAAGGAAGTGCTGCTATGGCGAATTTTGGTATGGTCTATCCCCATTCTGCGGCCGGTGTCCTGGTATTGCAGGTGCCGCGCTGTCTTTTCGTGTTATCACCTGAAGTGAGTTCACTGTTTTTACTTCTAGTGGGAAAGTCTTCTGTTTTCCGGAGTGCTGCTTTTGGGTTTTATCACTTTCGCTTGGTGTGTCGAGCCCCTTGTGTTCGGCATTAAGTCGGCCGGACTGTTTGAAGACCGAACAATCTCTGTGGGTATGGTTTGCAGGCTTCCCGGAGGTACCATGTATTTGACATAGTCCGTCCAGAATCTTATTTAGGTTGGATAGCTCGTCACTGTTGTCCTTGAGGGGCAGTGTTTTGTTGTTCGGCTGAGAGCTTTTGAATCCGGCGTTGACCGCCGTACTATTCGGGCCTTTTTCCTTATTCCGGCGCTGATCTTTTCTGCGTCGTGATTTCCCATTTCCATCCCTAACTTCGGATGTACTCGGGTCGCTGGTGCTGCACCTAGCCAGCCAGATGTCTTCCCCCGCGCAAAAGCGGGTCATGAGGCTTATTAGTGCGGCCATTATTATTGGTTTTTCCTGGCCGAGGTGTCTGGCCAGCCATTTGTCTCGAACGTTGTGTTTAAAGGCTGCTAAGGCTTCAGCGTGTGGACAGTCGACTATTTGGTTCTTTTTAGTGAGGAACCTGTTCCAGAATTTGCGTGCTGACTCTCCGAGCTGTTGAGTTATGTGACTTACATCATCTGCATCCGGAGGACGGACATAGGTCCCTTGAAAATTTGCTCGAAACGCATCCTCAAGCTCTTCCCAACTTCCAATGGTATTTTCTGGGAGGCTTTTAAGCCAATGCCGAGCTGGCCCTTTGAGCTTGAGGGGTAGGTATTTTATGCATGGAGATCGTCTCCTCTGGACATATGTATGTGTAGGATGTAATCCTCAATCCAGACTCCGGGGTCTGTTGTTCCATCATATGCTTCTATGTTTACGGGTTTGAATTCCGCTGGAAATCCATGATCCAGTACCTCGTCGGTGAAACATAGTGGGTGTGCGGCGCCCCTGTATTTGGGTGTGCCGTTGTCTTCAAATGCTTGGCGGGTTATGTTGCTTCCTGGAGTCTTCTTTTTTGGCCCATAAATAGATCTGACTAGGTCGTCCTTTTTCCGAGGATCTTTATGATGATCGTGTGCCGGCTTGTGTACGACGCCCCTTGTTGCTCCTGGCCTGTCATCTGGTCGTCTATCCGGCCAGGCGGCTTCTTTCTTTTTTGACTGCGGGGGCTCTAAGGCCTCCTCGTCAAATTCGGGCAACAGCTTGCGCTTCGGGTAGCTCTTTGTCTGGTGACTAGCGCCATGTTTATCTGTGCTGTTGAGTACTTTGCTCCATCTCATTCTGAGTACGTCCTCCGCTGTTTTGAGCTTCCGCTTTTGCTTCTTCAAACTTCTTGCGGCGGCGACGAGCCTTTTATAAAGATTCATACGCTCTGGTGATGTGAGATCATCTTCGCCGGGGATGGGTTGCTTGTCCAATTCATGTCCGGCTGGCTGCTTGTTGACATTTGCGTCGTCCACTGCTTTGCCCTGCTCTAGGGCCGGGTCCGTATGGGTGCCGTTTTTATCGATGCCGGTCTTCGGGCGGCGCTTGCGCCGCCGCTTTGGTTGTTTGTGAAGGAAATATGCCCTAGAGGCAATAATAAAGTTATTATTTATTTCCTCATATCATGATAAATGTTTATTATTCATGCCAGAATTGTATTAACCGGAAACATGATACATGTGTGAATACATAGACAAACATATAGTCACTAGTATGCCTCTACTTGACTAGCTCATTAATCAAAGATGGTTATGTTTCCTAACCATAGACATGTGTTGCCATTTGATTAATGGGATCACATCATTAGGAGAATGATGTGATTGACATGGCCCATTCCGTTAGCCTAGCACTTGATCGTTTAGTATATTGCTATTGCTTTCTTCATGACTTATACATGTTCCTGTAACTATGAGAATTATGCAACTCCCGTTTGCCGGAGGAACACTTTGGGTACTACCAAACGTCACAACGTAACTGGCTGATTATAAAGGAGTACTACAGGTGTCTCCGAAGGTACATGTTGAGTTGGCGTATTTCGAGATTAGGTTTTGTCACTCCGATTGTCGGAGAGGTATCTCTAGGCCCTCTCGGTAATGCACATCATTATAAGCCTTGCAAGCAATGTGAACAAATGAGTTGGTTACGGAATGATGCATTACGGAACGAGTAAAGAGACTTGCCGGTAATGAGATTGAACTAGGTATTGGATACCGACGATCAAATCTCGGGCAAGTAACATACCGATGACAAAGGGAACAACGTATGTTGTTATGCGGTTTGACCGATAAAGATCTTCGTAGAATATGTAGGAACCAATATGGGCATCCAGGTTCCGCTATTGGTTATTGACCGAGAATAATTCTAGGTCATGTCTACATAGTTCTCGAACCCGTAGGGTCCGCACGCTTAACGTTACGATGACAGTTTTATTATGAGTTTATAAGTTTTGATGTACCTAAGTTTGTTTAGAGTCCCGAATGTGATCACGGACGTAACGAGGAGTCTCGAAATGGTCGAGACATAAAGATTGATATATTGGAAGCCTATATTTGGACATCGGAATCGTTCCGGGTGAAATCGGCATTTTACCAGAGTACCGGGAGGTTACCGGAACCCCCCGGGGGGTTGTTGGGCCTACATGGGCCTCGAGGGAGAAGAGGGAAGGAGGCAGGAGGGGGCTGCGTGCCCCTCCCCTTCCTAGTCCAAATATGACAAGGGAAGGGGGGCAGCGCCCCCCCTTTCCTTCCCCTCTTCCTCCTCTTTCCCCCCTTCTCCTATTCCAACTAGGAAAGAAGGGAGTCCTACTCCCGGTGGGAGTAGGACTCCCCCCTTGGCGCACCCTCCTTGGCCGGCCGCCTCCTCTCCCCTGGCTCCTTTATATACGGGGGCGGGGGGCTGATGGAGTCACGTACCTAGGGTAGGGTCACAGACCTGATCTAAGTACCCTGCCCGAGGACACCCTTAGAAGAGATCACCTTCCAGTCGACCTACGAGAGACTCACTCGACTGACTTGAAGGACTCGACCACGAAGACTCACTCGACCACCAGAAGGTCAAGAGGCACTCTGCACTGCAACGGCCTGTAATTAAGTAGACTTTATGATAGTAAAGACACTTTATGTGGGCGTTACCTGTAACGCCCCGGACTTAATACACCTTAACCCCTTCATTACGTGGGCTGGCTGGGGTCCTGGCGCACTCTATATAAGCCACCCCCCTCCACAGGCAGAAGGGTTCGGCACCTTGTAATCCATATACACATAATCAACTCGACCGCCTCCGGCTCCGAGATGTAGGGCTTTTACTTCCTCCGAGAAGGGCCTGAACTCGTACATCTCTTGTGTTTACAACCTCTCCATAGCTAGGACCTTGCCTCTCCATACCTACCCCCCACTCTACTGTCAGACTTAGAACCACGACAGTTGGCGCCCACCATGGGGCGGGTGTCTTAGCGATTTTGTGGAGAAGTTGCGATTCTTCCGAGTACTTTCATCATGGTGGCTGCTGGAGTTTTGGTTGAGGGTCAAGAGATCCGTCTCGGTGCTCTCACCTTCGTCACCGACGACTCTGCCTGGCTCCAGGAGGCTCCACTCGACGTCGATGCGCTCCCCGTCCGCGGTGCGACGCATTTTCGCGCATGTGTCCGCGCCGTTCTGCTGCGGCAACCGTCGACCCCGTATCGGTCGACTCCCCCATCGGCCACCCTCCCGGTCTCCCGCCAGCGCAAGCGCTCAGTCCGGTCGAGGCTTCAGCGATGGGTGAGGCACGCGGTGGCTCGCCAGACGGCCACCACCCAAGTTGCGGCAATCGAGCCCGACGAATCTCTCTACGGCCTGTTCGATCTGTCGACTGGCTCCATAGAGACTGCATCCGAGTGCGATAGCAGTGATCCTGCGGCGGAAATCCTGATGGTCGACGGGCCCCGAAGTCCCCCTGGCTTCGCCCGTGATGGTGGGGGAGGCGACGGAGGCGACCCCGCACGAGACCACGAAGAGTACCAGCCTGAGCCACTTGACTCTCTGCAAAGAGAGGAACTTCGCCGCAGGAACGTGGATGTCCTGCGTACTCCCATCACAAGAGAAACCCCGGAGGCTCGCGCCCTGGAGGAGGCACGTTTAGCCAATTTGGCCGAACGCACTCGACTAGAGAATCTTCAGCGAGCACTCGATGAGCGCGCACGGCAACGAGTTCCCGACACCAGTCGACGTCAACTCTTTCCGCCGACTCGGGTATATCGAACCCCAGTCCAGAATTTAGCAGCTGCGACCCGTATTGCAGAGTCCATCCAGCCCTCTCAGTCGGAAGCTGGCAGAGGCTTGATGCAGATCAGGGATCTGCTCCGGGCAGCAGGCGATCAGAATTCGGCCATGTCGCAGTCGCGCAACAGAATTCACAGTCGATCCATTGCTGCGAATACAGTCCAGTCGGCTCACAGCCCCAGATCGCCTCCGTGGCGTGATGGGCGCGAGAATCGGCGAGACCAATATGGAGACCGACACAACCAAGATGATAGGCGTCGAGTGCCGAATTCCCCTCCGAGGGGTGGGTCTTACGCTCCTCGGCAGCAAGATGACAGACGTCAGCTCAGTGCGGGGCGAAGAGTTCCAGTCGACCCCAGAGAACCGGGCTTCGACGCGCGATCCATTATCGTGCAAGGCTTGGTCGACCGGAACAGAGGCCATCGAGGTGGACTCGACAGAGATGCGCCCACAAGCAGTCGAGTGCATGTTTCTGGTCCTGAATGTTTCAGCAGAGCTATCAGAGTCGCAGTGATCCCTCCCAATTTCAGGTTGGCAACAGGAGTCAGCAAGTTCACTGGTGAGTCTAAGCCTGAAACTTGGCTTGAGGACTACCGAGTGGCGGTTCAGATTGGTGGTGGGAACGACGAGGTGGCCATGAAGCATTTGCCCCTCATGCTGGAAGGTTCTGCCAGGGCATGGTTAACTCAATTGCCTCCTAGCAGCATTTACGCTTGGGAAGATCTGTCCCGAGTGTTCATCAGAACGTTTGAAGGAACTTGCAAGCGACCGGCCGGATTGACGGAGCTGCAAGTCTGCGTGCAGAAGACCAATGAGACTCTCAGGGAGTATATTCAGAGATGGATAACTTTGCACCATACTGTAGAGAATGTGTCTGATCATCAGGCAGTCTGCGCCTTTAAGGATGGTGTCAAGAACAGAGAATTGAGATTGAAATTTGGTCGAACCGGTGACATGACCTTGAGTCGGATGATGGAGATTGCTACCAAGTACGCCAACGGCGAAGAAGAAGACTGACTCCGAAGTGGCAAGCATAAGCCGAGTCAGTCGGAAAAGGGAAACACCAGTCGGAAACAGAAGCGGAAGGCTGAACCGGCAGCTCCTGGAGAGGCTCTGGCCGTGACTCAGGGAAAGTTTAAAGGGAAACCAAAAGGATCCTGGAACCCTAAGAAGGTAAAGCCTAAGGAAGGGAACGACGTGATGGATATGCCGTGTCACATCCACACGAAGAAAGACGAAGAGGGGAATATCATCTACCCAAAGCATACCACTCGCCAATGTCGACTCCTGATCCAGCAGTTTCAGGGAAAACAGTCTAAAGACAAGGAGAAGGAGTCGGACAAGGCTGAAGACAAGGAGGACAGTGAGGAAGGATATCCGCATATCAACTCCACTCTGATGATCTTTGCAGATGTGGAAAGCAAGAGTCGATTGAAAGTTATTAACCGTGAGGTGAACATGGTTGCCCCAGCAAAAGCAAATCATCTGAGATGGTCCCAAACACCCATCACATTCGACCAATCTGATCACCCGACTCATATTGCCACCCCTGGGAGGCAAGCTTTGGTGGTCGATCCAGTTGTCGAAGGCACTCGACTGACAAAAGTGCTGATGGACGGTGGTAGTGGGCTGAATTTGCTGTATGCAGACACACTGAAAGGAATGGGCATTCCTATGTCCCGACTGAGCACCAGTAACATGAGCTTTCATGGAGTTATACCAGGGAAGAAAGCCGAGTCACTCGGCCAAATAGCTCTGGACGTGGTGTTTGGTGATTCGAAACATTTTCGCAAAGAGAAGTTGACGTTTGAGGTCGTGGATTTTCAGAGTGCATATCATGACATTTTGGGGAGACCAGCTTATGCATGGTTCATGGCTCGACCATGTTACGTGTACCTCAAATTGAAGATGCCCGGCCCCAAAGGAGTGATCACTGTCACCGGGGATCGGAAAAAGGCAGAAGAGTGCTTTCAGAAGTGCTCAAAGATTGCTGATTCCCAGGTAACAGCGGTCGAGTTCGAAGAATACAAGCAGAACGCAGATCTGAGTGACTTGCTGCGATCCAAGAAACCCGCCACAGAATCTGCATTTCAGTCGTCCGGTGAGACGAAGCCTGTTCACATTCACCCGAACGACCCCGATGCAGCTCCGACCCACATCTCCACAACACTCTACCCGAAATAGGAAGAAGCGCTCATCCAGTTCCTTCGTGAGAACTGGGACATTTTCGCATGGAAGCCCGCTGACATGCCAGGTGTTCCCAGGGGACTGGCTGAGCATCGCCTAAGAGTCGACTCATCTGCAAAACCAGTCAAAGAGCATCTTCGGCGGTCCACCGTCCAGAAGAGAAAAGCCATTGGTGAGGAAGTGGCTCGACTGTTGGCGGCAGGATTTATCCGAGAGATATACCACTCCGAGTGGCTCGCTAATGTCGTCATGGTTCCTAAGCAGGACAAATCGCTCCGAATGTGCATTGATTTCAAGCACATCAACCGGGCCTGCTCGAAAGATCATTTTCCTCTCCCTTGCATACATCAAATTGTTGACTCGACCGCGGGATGCGAGAGACTGTCTTTTCTAGACGCATATTCCGGGTACCACCAGATCTGTCTGTACGGACCCGACGAGGTAAAAACAGCTTTCATCACTCCATTCGGGTGCTTCTGCTATATCACCATGCCATTCGGCCTCAAGAATGCCGGAGCCACATTTATGCGAATGATTCAGAAGTGTCTACTCACCCAAATCAGTCGGAATGTGGAAGCGTATATGGATGATATCATCGTGAAGTCACGAAAAGGTTCCGACCTGCTCGCTGACCTCGCCGAAACATTTTCCAACCTCAGAAGGTATGATATAGAGCTCAATCCATCAAAGTGCACATTCGGAGTTCCTGGTGGCAAGTTACTCGGTTTTCTCGTTTCCGAGCGAGGGATCGACGCTAATCCAGAGAAGATCGGCACTATTCTCCGAATGAAACGCCCTGTGCAAGTGCACGATGTCCAGAAGCTTACTGGATGCTTGGCCGCATTAAGTCGGTTCATCTCACGACTCGGTGAAAAGGCATTGCCTCTTTACCGACTGATGAAGAAGGCAGACAAGTTCGAGTGGACTCCAGAAGCTGATGCAGTGTTTGCCGAGCTAAAAGCTCTTCTCTCCACCCAGCCGGTGCTCGCTGCCCCAATCAGCAAAGAGCCTCTGTTGCTTTATATCGCACCCACATGACAAGTCGTCAGTACTATGCTTACGGTCGAGCGGGAAGAAGAAGGAAAAGCTCTTAAAGTTCAGCGCCCAGTGTATTATTTGTCTGAAGTCTTGACTCCATCCAAGCAGAGATATCCTCATTATCAGAAGCTTGTGTATGGAATATACATGACCACAAAGAAGGTTGCTCATTATTTCTCTGATCATTCCATCACAGTCATCAGCGACGCTCCACTATCAGAGATTTTGCACAACAGAGATGCAACTGGTCGAGTGGCTAAATGGGCGACTGAACTTCTTCCCCTTGATATCAAGTTTGAGGCAAAGAAAGCCATTAAGTCCCAGGCAATAGCAGATTTCCTCGCCGAGTGGATTGAACAGCAGCAGCTGACTGAAGTTCACTCGGAGCATTGGACCATGTTTTTTGATGGCTCTAAGATGTTGAATGGTTCCGGTGCTGGGGTTGTCCTGGTTTCCCCCAGAGGAGATAAGCTCAGATATGTGCTCCAGATTCACTTTGATTCCTCCAACAATGAGGCAGAGTATGAGGCCCTTTTGTACGGATTGTGCATGGCCATTTCACTCGGCGTCCGTCGCCTGATGGTCTATGGCGATTCAGATTTAGTGGTCAACCAAGTGATGAAGGAGTGGGACGTGAGAAGCCCAGCCATGACTGGATACTACAGTGTAGTGAGGAAGCTGGAAAAGAAGTTCGAGGGGTTGGAGCTCCATCATATACCCCGACTGAAAAATCAAGCAGCTGATGATCTAGCAAAGATAGGTTCCAAGAGAGAAGCCATTCCGAGTGGTGTGTTCTTGGAGCATATACACACTCCGTCAGTCAAAGAAGATCCTTTTACCGAAGAAGCTCCACAGCCCAAGAGTGCCACAGATCCGACTGAGGTTGAAGTCCCAGCAATGGTCGACTTGGTCATGGAGGTCTTGGTGGTCATTCCCTACTGGACAGTTCCATATATCGCGTATATCCTGAGAAAAGAGCTCCCGGAGGATGAGGAAGAGGCTCGACAGATCGTCCGTCGATCTAAAGCTTTTACCGTAATCAAAGGACAGTTATACAGAGAAAGCGCGACTGGAGTTGGTCAGAAGTGCATAACACCAGAAGAAGGTCGAATCATCCTTAATGATATCCACTCGGGGACCTGTGGTCATCATGCGTCCTCTCGGACCATCGTGGCCAAAGCATACCGAGCCGGATTTTACTGGCCAAAGGCGAATGAGATGGCAAAGGAAATAGTGGATAAGTGCGAAGGATGTCAGTTCTACTCGAATATGTCACACAAACCTGCATCAGCTCTGAAGACCATTCCACTCGTCTAGCCTTTCGCAGTATGGGGGTTGGACATGGTCGGTCCTTTGAGAACAGGTCGAAGTGGCTTCACGCATGTACTGGTAGCAGTCGACAAGTTCACCAAGTGGATTGAGGCTAAACCAATCAAGAACCTTGACGCCGGTGCTGCTATTAGCTTCATCAGGGAACTGATATTCAGATATGGAGTCCCGCACAGCATCATTACAGATAATGGGTCGAACTTCGACTAGGAGGAATTCAGGGATTTCTGCAACTCTCAAGGAACACGAGTCGACTACGCTTCAGTCGCCCATCCGCAGTCGAATGGACAAGCAGAGTGAGCCAATGGCCTGATTCTCAAGGGATTGAAACCCCGACTGATGCGTGATCTCAAGCATGCAGCTGGAGCTTGGGTCGACGAACTTCCCTCGGTGCTTTGGGGACTGCGGACCACACCTAATCGGTCGACCAGAAGAACTCCATTCTTCTTGGTCTACGGAGCTGAAGCAGTCTTGCCGAGTGATCTGCTCCACAATGCTCCTCGAGTTGAAATCTACAACGAAGCAGAAGCTGAACAAGCATGGCAGGATGCAGTCGACCTTTTAGAGGAAGAAAGGGAGATGGCTCTGATCCGGTCGACCATCTACCAACAAGATTTGCGCCGTTTCCACGCCAGAAATGTGAGGGGTCGAGCCTTCCAGGAAGGAGATTTAGTTCTCCGAGTGGATCAGAAGAAACAACACAAGCTTGCTCCTTCTTGGGAAGGACCCTTCATCGTCACCAAAGTTCTCCACAACGGGGCGTACCGTCTTTACAACGTCGAACATAATATCGACAAGCCCCGAGCTTGGAACGCGGAACTACTCCGCCCATTTTACACTTAAGTTTAATCACTCGGATGAGTTGCAATATAGTACATCTGTAGTTCATGGACCTCAAAATAATAGTGTCATAGTTCCTCCATAATTTTTGTCACTTTTTATTTTGTCCAATAAAATTTTCCCTCAGTGGGTGACTTAGCCGCGAATCCGTTTCGCCTAAGTTTGTAAAAATCCTACCGAGTGGTGAGATGGACTCCCACTCAGAGGCTTAGCTGCGAATCCGTTTCGCCTAAGATTAAATGAAAATCCTACTGAGTGGTAAGCCAGACTTCCACTCGGAGGCTTAGCTGCAGCCCAGTGCTCGCCTAAGATATAGAAATCCTACCGAGTGAAGAGCAAATCTCTCACTCGGGGGCTTAGCTGCAGTCCAAGTACTCGCCTAAGTTATAAAAATCCTACCGAGTGGTAAGCCAGACTTCCACTCGGAGGCTTAGCTGCAGTCCAAGTACTCGCCTAAGTTATGAAAATCCTACCGAGTGGTAAGCCAGACTTCCACTCGGAGGCTTAGCTGCAGCCCAGTGCTCGCCTAAGTTATC
>NC_057798.1:621638957-621653258 GCF_018294505.1 Triticum aestivum
TCGGGGGCTTAGCTGCAGCCCAGTGCTCGCCTAAGATATAAAAATCCTACCGAGTGAAGAGCAAACCTCTCACTCGGAGGCTTAGCTGCAGCCCAGTGCTCGCCTAAGTTATCAAAATCCTACCGAGTGAAGAACAAACCTCTCACTCGGGGGCTTAGCTGCAGCCCAGTGCTCGCCTAAGATATAGAAATCCTACCAAGTGAAGAGCAAACCTCTCACTCGGGAAGCTTAGCTGCAGCCCAGCGCTCACCTAAGTGGACTAAGGAATAAGTCGATTGCAGCAAGCGCCCTACTTTGAACCTGCAAAAGACATTTCGAGCCAAAAGCAATCATATTCAAACACCAAATTCAAGTTCGGATCGATACCTAAAGGAACCGAAAGTGCTCAGGCGCTAAGCCCGCTAAAGTTTATCGGTTACAACTCCACTCGGCATACCGAGGCAAATTTAAAGCATCGAGCTTAGAAGAAGTTTTTTACCCCTCCTGTGGAGGGCTGGAAGGTGCAACAAACTCATCAAGATCAATTCCATCTGCGATCCGAGTGGCAGCCGCAATGAAAGTTTCCATAAAGGACCTGAAGTCGTGTTTCTTGGTGTTGGCCACCCGGAGGACCGCCAGCTTGTCTTCTCGCGCATCTTTGCAGTGGACTCGGGCCAGACATAGAGCAACATCTGCACCGCACCGAGCCGATGACTTTTTCCACTCCTGCACTCGACCAGGGATCGTGTTCAAGCGAGCCATCAGCGACTCGAGGTCGTTCTGAGGTGTCTCCCCGGGCCAGAGCGTCGAGTCGATGCGAGATGTGGCGACCTTCAGCCTTGCAAGATAGTCCACGACAGCTGCAACACGGGACTCCAGTCGGAAAACATTCATGGCAACTTCGTCGTTCATTGGAGAATTGACGGGGTCAAGGTTTGGTTCCAGCCGGCTAGTTTCTTCTTCAAAGTTTTGACAAAATTCTGCAAGGACGATCACAGAGTCAAGGCAATGGTCGAATGGAAAAACCACGGTTGGAAATGATTGCCGAGCATAGAGATTTACCTTCAAGCATAAGAAACAGCTTCTTGGCAAGACCATTCAGGAAGGTCTCCAGATCTTTTTTCTTCCGAAGAGCAGCTTTCAGATTGGTATTTTCTTGCTCAAGCTTGGTGACTGAAGCTAACTTCTCGTCAACAAGCTTGATCTTCTCAGCTAGTTCAAGGTCTTTCTTCCGTTGGGCCTCCCTCACCTTACCTGCAAGTTACAGCAAGATCAGATTTTGAAACAAATGAAGGGAAAAAGCAGTAGTCAAGGTCTCACCAAATATACCTTCGGTCTCCTCCTTTGCCTTCGTCAGATTCTCCTGAACCAGCTTCAAATTCAGCTCGAGCTGAATGTGCTTCTTTTCCAGCTCTGAGTAGCGAGCCACAAGATCACAGGAGTTCTGCGAAGAACCAATCGACTAAATGTCACATATAATTCACTTCCGAGTGAAAAAGGAAAAATCACGCGTTTCTAAGACTACAGCCGAATACAAGCATTCGACCGTAGTCTCGGGGACTACACCCAGTGGGTGCACTCAGCGTGCCCCCACTAATCCTATTGAAGATAGAGTCGACCAATCGACCTCAAAGAAAAAGAAGAGATATATTCTTTAAGACTGTAATCGACTGCAAGCAGTCGACCACAGTCTCGGGGACTACACCCAGTGGGTGCACTCAGCGTGCCCCCACCGGTTTGCGAAATCCATTCGACATAGTCGAATGACGGAAAGACTGAACTTATGAAGCCCAAGA
The DNA here is from genome assembly GCF_018294505.1 of Triticum aestivum. Classification (NCBI taxonomy): domain Eukaryota; kingdom Viridiplantae; phylum Streptophyta; class Magnoliopsida; order Poales; family Poaceae; genus Triticum; species Triticum aestivum. The sequence goes on from NC_057798.1 coordinate 621,640,733, forward strand.
CCGACTGCCAGTAGTCGACCTTAGTCTTGGAGATAGAGTCGACCAGTCGACCGGTTTGCGAAATCCAATCGCCATAGTCGAATGATGGAAAGACTGAAATTATAAAGCCTAAGGCCGACTGCCAGTAGTCGACCTTAGCCTTGGGGACTACACCCAGCGGGTGCACTCAGCGTGCCCCCGCTAACACGGAGTTTAAATCGACACACCCACTAGGTGACTACTATAAATTCTGGAAGGAAAAGTTTTTGATAGCATATCCTAACAGAACAAACGGTGGTCGACTGACCTGAACATTGCTTTGGAGGGCGGAACTGGCGTCGTAAGCTGCCTGGCTCGCATCCCGGATGGTCTTCAACTGCTCCATCATGATCCCTGCCTGGCGTATCGCCTCCTTCGCTGCGCCAGCTTGGTCCTCTGGGACGTGGTGCGTCGTGAAGAGGGAGGGCTGCGGAGCACTCGTCAGTGGATCTGCGAACGACACGGTGTGTCGAGTGGTGTTCTCCTCCTCTGCGCCCAGAGTCTCAGGCACCATCACATCCTGGGTCACCCTGCTGGCAGACGCTTTCCTACTCCTTCTGTACTTCAGCGGTTCCTCATCTTCATCATCATCAGGGAGAGTGATAACAACATTGGATGGAGCTACAGAAAAGAATCAGGATTAGATCATGAGTCAGTCGACTAAAGACGGTGTTAAGAGTATAGTACCAGGCTTTGAGGTTGCTGCGTCCTCCATCTCATGGTCGTCAGCCCGGCCGAGGTCTCAGAAGTAGCAACACTGCAACTCCAAAGAGTCAGTCGACTAACTCCAGCGCCAACCAGAGATAAAGTTCACACAAAACAAGAAGACTTAAGCAACATGATTACCCTGATATGGTGGGGATGGACACCTTCATCTTCGGCAGGTGCTTGGTCGGCTTTGACGGGGCCGCCCTGGGCTGCTTCGATGCCTTTTCAGTCGGCGCCGGAGAGGAGGTCCAAGGGCGCTTGGTCGACTGGGTAACAGTCGCAACCCCCTCGCCGCGTTCAGTCGCAGGGTCATGGACAAGTTTCGACCGCCTTTCCGAGCGCGGTGGTGCGACCTCCTCCTCCTCCTCCTCTTCCTCGTCCTCATCGTCATCATCATCATCGTCATCATCATCATCATCGGCCTCAGCGGCGTCCGAGTCCCACTCCTCCTCCTGGCTCTCGGCCCCGCTGGCTTCTCCCTCCTCGGTCGGAGCCTGTGCTCCGTTGGGCATCGAGTACAGTTCAGTGAGGGCCTGATAGACATCAAGACAAAGATCAGTCGACCGATCGGCAGAGAAAACAGAAATAAATATGACGAGAATACAATGGGAAGTGGAGCAGACATACCTTGTTTGGGTCACTTTGGCAGTCGAGTGGAGGAATCCTTCTGGCTCCGCGAGGGTTATCCTTGTTCCCAGTAACAGCGGCCATCCACCTTTCCAGAGTGGCATCGTTGACTGTTTCTGGATTGACCCGAGTGACATCCTCAGTCCCGCAGTACAACCACATGCAATGGCTCCGAAACTAAAGGGGCTGGATACGACGCCTAAGGAAAACCTCCAGGAGATCCATACCCGTCACTCCCTCCCGAACCAACTGAACTACACGCTCCATCAGCATCTTCACGTCAGCTTTCTCCTCTGGAATCAACTTCAGAGAGGAGGGCTTGTTCACTCGGTCCATGGTAAATTGAGGGAGTCCACTCGACTGCCCCGGTGTCGACTGATCTTGGCAGTAAAACCAGGTCGACTGCCAGCCTCTGACTGACTTGGGAAATGTCATGGCTGGGAAGGTGCTCTTGTTCCTCACCTGGATCCCCAGACCCCCACACATTTGGACAACTCGGGTTCTTTCGTCGCCTGGGCTCGCCTTCTTCACGGTTTGAGAGCGACACGTGAATATGTGCTTGAACAAGCCCCAATGCGGTCGACAGCCCAGGAAACTCTCACACATGGACACAAACGCGGCAAGATAGGCGATAGAGTTCGGGGTAAAGTGGTGGAGTTGCGCTCCAAAAAAGTTCAAGAAAGCACGGAAGAAAATGCTCGGCGGCAAAGAGAATCCGCGGTCGACATGGGTAGCCAGAAGCACGCACTCACCCTCTTCCGGCTGGGGCTGCCACTCCTTCCCCAGAAGCCTCGCAGCTCCATGAGGGATCAGGCCCTCGTTGGCCATGTCGAGGAGGTCCTTCTCCGTGATGGTCGACTGGATCCAATCTCCCTGGACCCAGCCTTTCGGCAGGCGAGATCTAGACGAAGACCCGCCGCGGCTGGTGGATCTCCCCTTCGCCTTCTCTGTCGCCGACGCCTTCTTCGCGCGTTCCAACGCCACCGTCTTCTCCTTGACCATGGCTACCAGCGAGGCGCGTGAGGAGAAGTTGTGCGGAGGCGAGAGCGGGCGCGTGGGGCAGAGACGAAGGGAGCAGAGAGAGAGAATGCTGAGGCACTGTTCAAAAAACCCTCACCGGGCGCATTTATAGGATCCCTTCCGAGTGGATGACAGGTGGGCCCGGTCGATCTAATCATATCCTGTAACAGTTGCGCAAGCGTGATACGTGGCGAAAAAAGCGGCGCGGGGATCGAAGCGTCTACGCCCCGTCCCATCCGAGTGCCGCGGTCCGCTCCGCTTCGCGCGCTCCCCCAAATTCCATATCCCGCGGAATCCGCGAACGGCAGATCAGTCTGCCAGACGCGGGATTTCCTGCGATCCGTCGCTCGGAAATCAGCGAGGTCCAAAAGATCACTCGACGAAGAAAAGGAATGGATCGAGTCGACTGAAGAAAGGTTGTTCACTATCAACAGAGAGAATTTTTTGGTTCAAAAACAACGCACGACCAGTATGCGAAAGCTAATCGGAAACAACATCAAGTCCTTCATCACTCAAGCCTCAATCCATTCGGGGGCTAATGATGGAGTCACGTACCTAGGGTAGGGTCACAGACCTGATCTAAGTACCCTGCCCGAGGACACCCTTAGAAGAGATCACCTTCCAGTCGACCTACGAGAGACTCACTCGACTGACTTGAAGGACTTGACCATGAAGACTCACTCGACCTCCAAAAGGTCAAGAGGCACTCCGCACTGCAACGGCCTGTAATTAAGTAGACTTTATGATAGTAAAGACACTTTATGTGGGGCGTTACCTGTAACGCCCCGGACTTAATACACCTTAACCCCTTCATTACGTGGGCTGGCTGGGGTCCTGGCACACTCTATATAAGCCACCCCCCTCCACAGGCAGAAGGGTTTGGCACCTTGTAATCCATATACACATAATCCACTCGACCGCCTCCGAGCTCCTAGACGTAGGGCTTTTACTTCCTCCGAGAAGGGCCTGAACTCGTACATCTCTTGTGTTTACAACCTCTCCATAGCTAGGACCTTGCCTCTCCATACCTACCCCCACTCTACTGTCAGACATAGAATCACGACAGGGGCACCCCATGGACACACAAGTTGATCTACAGATCGTTCCTTAGCCGTGTGCGGTGCCCCCCTCCACCATATTCCACCTCGGTCATATCGTCGCGGAGTTTAGGCGAAGCCCTGCGCCAGTAGAGCATCATCATCGTCACCACGCCGTCGTGCTGACGGAACTCATCCCTGAAGCTTTGCTGGATCGGAGCCCGGGGATCGTCATCGAGCTGAACTTGTGCTGAACTCGGAGGTGCCGTATGTTCAGTACTTGGATCGGTCAGATCGTGAAGAAGTATGACTACATCAACCGCGTTGTCATAATGCTTCTGCTTATGGTCTACGAGGGTACGTGGACAACACTCTCCCCTCTTGTTGCTATGCCATCACCATGATCTTGCGTGTATGTAGGAATTTTTTTGAAATTACTACGTTCCCCAACAATGGTATCAGAGCCAGGTTTTATGCGTAGATGTCATATGCACGAGTAGAACACAAGTGAGTTGTGGGCGATACAAGTCATACTGCTTACCAGCATGTCATACTTTGGTTCGACGGTATTGTGAGATGAAGCGGCCCGGACCGACATTACACGTACGCTTACGCGAGATTGGTTTCACCGTTGCGAGCACTCGTGCTTAAAGGTGGCTGGAGGGTGTTTGTCTCTCTCACTTTAGCTGAATCGAGTGTGGCTACTCCCGGTCCTTGCGAAGGTTAAAACAGCACTAACTTGACGAACTATCATTGTGGTTTTGATGCATTGGTAAGAACGGTTCTTGCTAAGCCCGTAGCAGCCACGTAAAATTTGCAACAACAAAATAGAGGACATCTAACTTGTTTTTGCAGGGCATGTTGTGATGTGATATGGTCAAGACGTGATGCTATATTTTATTGTATGAGATGATCATGTTTTGTAACCGAAGTTATCGGCAACTGGCAGGAGCCATATGGTTGTCGCTTTATTGTATGAAATGCAAACGCCCTGTAATTGCTTTACTTTATCTCTAAGCAGTAGCGATGGTCGTAGAAGCAATAGATGGCGTAACAACAACGATGCTACGATGGAGATCAAGGTGTCGCGCCGGTGACGATGGTGATCACGACGGTGCTTCGAAGATGGAGATCACAAGCACAAGATGATGATGGCCATATCATATCACTTATATTGATTGCATGTGATGTTTATCCTTTATGCATCTTATCTTGCTTTGATTGACGGCAGCATTTTAAGATGATCTATCACTAATAATCAAGAAGTGTTCTCCCTGAGTATGCATCGTTGTGAAAGTTCTTCGTGCTGAGACACTACGTGATGATCGGGTGTGATAGGCTCTACGTTCAAATACAACGGGTGCAAAACAGTTGCACTCGCGGAATACTCAGGTCATACTTGACGAGCCTAGCATATACAGATATGGCCTCGAAACACGGAGACCGAAAGGTCAAACGTGAATCATATAGTAGATATGATCAACATAGTGATGTTCACCATTGAAACTACTCCATCTCACGTGATGATCGGACATGGTTTAGTTGATTTGGATCACGTGATCACTTAGATGACTAGAGAGATGTCTGTCTAAGTGGGAGTTCTTAAGTAATATGATTAATTGAACTTAAATTTATCATGAACTTAGTACCTGATAGTATTTTGCTTGTCTATGTTTGTTTGTAGATAGATGGCTCGTGCTGTTGTTCCGTTGAATTTTAATGCGTTCCTTGAGAAAGCAAAGTTGAAAGATGATGGTAGCAATTACACGGACTTGGTCCGTAACCTGAGGATTATCCTCATTGTTGCACAGAAAAATTACGTCCTGGAAGCACCGCTGGGTGCCAGGCCTGCTGCTGATGCAACTGACGACGTTAAGAACGTCTGGCAGAGCAAAGCTGATGACTACTCGATAGTTCAGTGTGCCATGCTTTACGACTTAGAACCGGGTATTCAACGACGTTTTGAACGTCATGGAGCATATGAGATGTTCCAGGAGTTGAAGTTAATATTTCAAGCAAATGCCCGGATTGAGAGATATGAAGTCTCCAATAAGTTCTATAGCTGCAAGATGGAGGAGAATAGTTCTGTCAGTGAACATATACTCAAAATGTCTGTGTATAATAATCACTTGATTCAACTGGGAGTTAATCTTCCTGATGATAGTGTCATTGACAGAATTCTTCAATCACTGCCACCAAGCTACAAGAGCTTCATGATGAACTATAATATGCAAGGGATGAACAAGACTATTCCCGAGCTCTTCGCGATGCTAAAAGCCGCGGAGGTAGAAATCAAGAAGGAGCATCAAGTGTTGATGGTTAACAAGACCACTAGTTTCAAGAAAAAGGGCAAAGGGCAGAAGAAGGGGAACTTCAAAAAGAACAGCAAGCAAGTTGCTGCTCAAGAGAAGAAACCCAAGTCTGGACCTAAGACTGAAACTGAGTGCTTCTACTGCAAGCAGACTGGACACTGGAAGCAGAACTGCCCCAAATATTTGGTGGATAAGAAGGATGGCAAAGTGAACAAAGGTATATGTGATATACATGTTATTAATGTGTACCTTACTAATGCTCGCAGTAGCACCTGGGTATTTGATATTGGTTCTATTGCTAATATTTGCAACTCGAAACAGGGACTATGGATTAAGCGAACATTGGCTAAGGACGAGGTGACGATGCGCGTGGGAAATGGTTCCAAAGTCGATGTGATCGCGGTCGGCATGCTACCTCTACATCTACCATCGGGATTAGTTTTAGACCTAAATAATTGTTATTTGGTGCCAGCGTTGAGCATGAACATTATATCTGGATCTTGTTTGATGCGAGATGGTTATTCATTTAAATCAGAGAATAATGGTTGTTCTATTTATATGAGTAATATCTTTTATGGTCATGCACCCTTGAAAAGTGGTCTATTTTTATTGAATCTCGATAGTAGTGATACACATATTCATAGTGTTGAAACCAAAAGATGCAGAGTTGATAACGATAGTGCAACTTATTTGTGGCACTGCCGTTTAGGTCATATCGGTGTAAAGCGCATGAAGAAACTCCATACTGATGGGCTTTTGGAATCACTTGATTATGAATCACTTGGTACTTGCGAACCGTGCCTCATGGGCAAGATGACTAAAATGCCGTTCTCCGGAACTATGGGGCGAGCAACTGATTTGTTGGAAATCATACATACTGATGTTTGTGGTCCAATGAATGTTGAGGCTCGCGGCGGGTATCGTTATTTTCTCACCTTCAAAGATGATTTGAGCAGATATGGGTATATCTACTTGATGAAACACAAGTCTGAAACATTTGAAAAGTTCAAAGAATTTCAGAGTGAAGTGGAAAATCATCATAACAAGAAAATAAAATTTCTACGATCTGATCGTGGAGGAGAATATTTGAGTTACGAGTTTGGTCTACACTTGAAACAATGCGGAATAGTTTCGCAACTCACGCCACCCGGAACACCACAACGAAATGGTGTGTCCGAACGTCGTAATCGTACATTACTAGATATGGTGCGATCTATGATGTCTCTTACTGATTTACCGCTATCGTTTTGGGGTTATGCTTTAGAGACGGCCGCATTCACGTTAAATAGGGCACCATCAAAATCCGTTGAGACGACGCCTTATGAACTGTGGTTTGGCAAGAAACCAAAGTTGTCGTTTCTTAAAGTTTGGGGCTGCGATGCTTATGTGAAGAAACTTCAACCAGATAAGCTCGAACCCAAATCGGAGAAATGTGTCTTCATAGGATACCCAAAAGAGACTATTGGGTACACCTTCTATCACAGATCTGAGGGCAAGATTTTCGTTGCTAAAATCGGATCCTTTCTAGAGAAGGAGTTTCTCTTGAAGGAAGTGAGTGGGAGGAAAGTAGAACTTGATGAGATAACTGTATCTACTCCCTTATTGGAAAGTAGTTCATCACAAGAACCGGTTCCTGTGACAACTACACCAATTAGTGAGGAAGCTAATGATATTGATCATGAAACTTCAGATCAAGTTTCTACTGAACCTCGTAGGTCTACCAGAGTAAAATCCGCACTAGAGTGGTACAGTAATCCAATTCTGGAAGTCATGTTGCTTGACCATGATGAACCTACGAACTATGAGGAAGCGATGATGAGCCCAGATTCCGCAAAATGGCTAGAGGCCATGAAATCTGAGATGGGATCCATGTATGAAAACAAAGTATGCACTTTGGTTGACTTACCCGATGATCGGCAAGCAATTGAGAATAAATGGATCCTTAAGAAGAAGACTAACGTTGATGGTAATGTAACTTTCTATAAAGCTCGACTTGTTGCGAAAGGTTTTCGACAAGTTCAAGGAGTTGACTACGATGAGACTTTCTCACCCGTAGCGATGCTTAAGTCTGTCCGAATCATGTTAGCTATTGCTGCATTTCATGATTATGAAATTTGGCAAATGGATGTTAAAACTGCATTCTTGAATGGATTTCTGGAAGAAGAGTTGTATATGATGCAGCCAGAAGGTTTTGTTGATCCAAAAGGTGCTAACAAAGTGTGCAAGCTCCAGCGTTCCATTTATGGACTGGTGCAGGCATCTCAGAGTTGGAATAAACGCTTTGATAGTGTGATCAAAGCATATGGTTTTATACAGACTTTTGGAGAAGCCTGTATTTACAAGAAAGTGAGTGGGAGCTCTGTAGCATTTCTGATATTATATGTAGATGACATATTATTAATTGGAAATGATATAGAATTTCTGGATAGCATAAAGGGATACTTGAATAAAAGTTTTTCAATGAAAGACCTCGGTGAAGCTGCTTACATATTGGGCATCAAGATCTATACAGATAGATCAAGACGCTTAATAGGACTTTCACAAAGCACATACCTTGACAAAATTTTGAAAAAGTTCAAAATGGATCAGGCAAAGAAAGGGTTCTTGCCCGTACTACAAGGTGTGAAGTTGAGTCAAACTCAATGCCCGACCACAGCAGAAGATAGAGAGAAAATGAAAGATGTTCCCTATGCTTCAGCCATAGGCTCTATCATGTATGCAATGCTGTGTACCAGACCTGACGTATGCTTAGCAATAAGCTTGGCAGGAAGGTACCAAAGTAATCCAGGAGTGGATCACTGGACAGCAGTCAAGAACGTCCTGAAATACCTAAAAAGGACTAAGGATATGTTTCTCGTATATGGAGGTGACAAAGAGCTAGTCGTAAATGGTTACGTCGATGCAAGCTTTGACACTGATCCGGACGATTCTAAATCGCAAACCGGATACGTGTTTTTATTAAATGGTGGAGTTGTAAGTTGGTGCAGTTCTAAACAAAGCGTCGTGGCGGGATCTACATGTGAAGCGGAGTACATAGCTGCTTCAGAAGCAGCAAATGAAGGAGTCTGGATAAAAAGAGTTCATTTCCGATCTAGGTGTCATACCTAGTGCATCGGGACCAATGAAAATCTTCTGTGACAATACTGGTGCAATTGCCTTGGCAAAGGAATCCAGATTTCACAAGAGGACCAAGCACATCAAGAGGCGCTTCAATTCCATTTGGGACCAAGTCCAAATGGGAGACATAGAGATTTGCAAGATACATACGGATCTGAATGTTGCAGACCCGTTGACTAAGCCACTCTCACGAGCAAAACATGATCAGCACCAAGACTCCATGGGTGTTAGAATCATTACTATGTAATCTAGATTATTGACTCTAGTGCAAGTGGGAGACCGAAGGAAATATGCCCTAGAGGCAATAATAAAGTTATTATTTATTTCCTCATATCATGATAAATGTTTATTATTCATGCTAGAATTGTATTAACCGGAAACATGATACATGTGTGAATACATAGACAAACATATAGTCACTAGTATGCCTCTACTTGACTAGCTCATTAATCAAAGATGGTTATGTTTCCTAACCATAGACATGTTTGTCATTTGATTAATGGGATCACATCATTAGGAGAATGATGTGATTGAAATGACCCATTCCGTTATCCTAGCACTTGATCGTTTAGTATATTGCTATTGCTTTCTTCATGACTTATACATGTTCCTGTAACTATGAGAATTATGCAACTCCCATTTACCGGAGGAACACTTTGGGTACTACCAAACGTCACAACATAACTGGGTGATTATAAAGGAGTACTATAGGTGTCTCCGAAGGTACATGTTGAGTTGGCGTATTTCGAGATTAGGTTTTGTCACTCCGATTGTCGGAGAGGTATCTCTGGGCCCTCTCGGTAATGCACATCATTATAAGCCTTGCAAGCAATGTGACCAAATGAGTTGTTTACGGGATGATGCATTACGGAACGAGTAAAGAGACTTGCCGGTAACGATATTGAACTAGGTATTGGATACCGACGATCAAATCTCGGGCAAGTAACATACCGATGACAGAGGGAACAACGTATGTTGTTATGCGGTTTGACCGATAAAGATCTTCGTAGAATATGTAGGAACCAATATGGGCATCCAGGTTCCGCTATTGGTTATTGACCGAGAATAGTTCTAGGTCATGTCTACATAGTTCTCGAACCTGTAGGGTCCGCACGCTTAATGTTACGATGACAGTTTTATTATGAGTTTATAAGTTTTGATGTACCGAAGTTTGTTCGGAGTCCTGGATGTGATCACGGATGTAACGAGGAGTCTGGAAATGGTCGAGACATAAAGATCGATATATTGGAAGCCTATATTTGGACATCGGAATCGTTCCGGGTTAAATCGGCATTTTACTGGAGTACCGGGAGGTTACCGGAACCCCCCGGGGGGTTATTGGGCCTACATGGGCCTCGAGGGAGAAGAGGGAAGGAGGCAGGAGGGGGCCGCGCGCCCCTCCCCTTCCTAGTCCGAATAGGACAAGGGAAGGGGGGCGCCCCCCTTTCCTTCCCATCTTCCTCCTCTTTCCCCCTTCTCCTATTCCAACTAGGAAAGAAGGGAGTCCTACTCCCGGTGGGAGTAGGACTCCCCCCTTGGCGCGCCCTCCTTGGCCGGCCGCCTCCTCCCCCCTAGCTCCTTTATATACGGGGGCGGGGGGCACCCCATAGACACACAAGTTGATCTACGGATCGTTCCTTAGCCGTGTGCGGTGCCCCCCTCCACCATATTCCACCTCGGTCATATCATCGCGGAGTTTAGGCGAAGCCCTGCGCCAGTAGAGCATCATCATCGTCACCACGCCGTCGTGCTGACGGAACTCATCCTCGAAGCTTTGCTGGATCGGAGCCCAGGGATCGTCATCAGCTGAACGTGTGCTGAACTCGGAGGTGCCGTACGTTCGGTAGTTGGATCGGTCGGATCGTGAAGACATACGACTACATCAACCGCGTTGTCATAATGCTTCTGCTTACGGTCTGCGAGGGTATGTGGACAACACTCTCCCCTCTCGTTGCTATGCCATCACCATGATCTTGCGTGTACATAGGAATTTTTTTGAAATTACTACGTTGCCCAACAGTTTGTTGGGGGAGTTTTCCTTCACCACATCCCATTTTTCCTCATTATCGCTTCCTTTTGGTATATCCACCATGTATACATCATGAGTTGGGGTGCCTTTCCCGTGCCCGATAGGCGCTGGTTCTTGGTTGTCTCCGGCATTGTCGTCCATACCGTCGATGTCTTCGGAGTCATACTTTAGCATGTCGGTTAGATCGTCGACAGTGGCTATAATTGGGTGGTGGGTGGGCTTTGAATTTCTTCGTCGTCCGCATCCCAACTGTTCTGGCCGCAGTCCGGCCAGGGCTCTCCTCATAACGAGAGATACTTTAGCGAACTCAAGATGTCGCCAAAAGGTGAGAGTTGAAAGATGTCCGCTGCGGTGAACTCCATGACCGGCGCCCAATCGGATTCAATCGGAGGGGGCGCGGGAGGTTCAAAGTCCGGCAAGGAGTCCGGCACCTCGGAGTCACAAGCTTTATGAGGGACAAGATTAGTGTTCGGCTCTATCGCCGTAGAGGTTGCAGCCCCCGAGGCGGTGTCTAGCCATCCGTCCTTGATCTGCGCAACCGGCTCCGAATTTAAGATCGGAGCGGGTTCGAGCGCGGCCTCCAGGGTACTGTCCGGCTGCAGAGCTAAATCATGCCCGTCGTGACAGTGCGGCACACTCGGCTGTGGCTCGAATCCATCGAGGATCAAGTCCCCGCGGACGTCAGCCATGAAGTTCAAACTTCCAAATCTGACCTGACGGCCAGGGGCCTGTCACGACCGGTTTTCCAATAAAAATGTTTATTGAGAAACCAATCTTTTGAGTCCAGTATGAGAGAAATCCTCCTCACTGGTGGACAAATTCTTGATACAATAAGCCAGTAGCATAAAATATGTTACAGGGTCGAACTACGGTTGCTCAACCAAATTATTACAAGCACGCCAATAATTATACATAATGGCGGACATGACACAGTGGTGTGGAGGCATACTACTGACTCGAGGATAGGGCGGTGGTGGAAAAACAGAGCGGGGAGAGAAATACAAGACTCTAAGTCTGTCATCTCATCGAGTGTCGAGGTGAGGCTCGACGAATTTATTTGGTAGCGGAAGCGGATATAAAACAATGACCAAATCCAGGGTCGCACGAGACTGACTGGGACTCCTCTAAGTGTCGGACTCGCTATCAAACTCTTCATCCATGAGATCGCCTTCGTCAGCATCTGGCCAAATCAACAAGCCAGTGAGTACTTTGAAAGTACTCGCAAGACAGTTCAGACGTAAGATATAACAAATGCATGCATGGATGCGTCATGAATAAATTCACCAATGCACATTTAAAATTTAGCATAACAAGGTAAGTAAAAGGGAAACGGCGGTAGTCCGCCTGAAATCCCAACAGAACATAAATGACTACCGATCGGGTGTCTGAAGCGACGCCTCGAAAGGTGAACAAATAAATAACAGGAAAATGATGCCACAGTCGGGCATCTTAGCGATGCCACATAAAGGGCTTTAAAAGAAATACCACAGTCGGACATCAGGGCGACATCACAGAAAGGGTTTTAAAAGAAATGCCACAGTCGGACATCGGGGCGACATCACATAAAGGGCTTTAAAAGAAATGCCACAGTTGGACGTCGGGGTGACATCACACAAAGGGCTTTAAAAGAAATGCCACAGTCGGACGTCGGGGCGACA